>NW_015552601.1:375188-390846 GCF_001515605.1 Sinocyclocheilus anshuiensis | reverse complement strand
TTGAACTAGCACCTCATGACTACACCACGTTATGTACGAGAAGCTGCAAAAGACACAGGCGCAAGTGGAATACAATAAACACAGTGACATTAATTTTTAAGTAAATATAATGGGCGATATATTGCGTCACCAAAAATTATTGAGGTCATGTACATATATTGCGCGATAAGTCGATATATTGATTATTGCGACAGGCCTATTGAGAACATGATAGTTCTTGGAGGTTAAAATTAAATACAATTTTTAATCTAAAAATGTAAATATTTGGTTTCAAGATGCTGCGTGTTTAATGACTTGAGAGTATAATGAAGGAGTGTATAATTACCATGTTATTTTTTATACCTGATCTTCAGAGCGTTTGTCTCTTTCTCTGGTTTCTTTCTGTCAGCCCTTCAAATCTCCTCCTCCGCTGCTGCCCTCCATGTCATCTAATCCGAAGCCTGGCATTTTAGGGACCAAACCGCAACCTCTGCTGAAATCTCCCAAAATACCACCACTGATTCCCAGCATGCAGCCAAATCCTGGTACATGATGCAGTGTTGTTATCGTTAACTAAAACTGTTAGGAAACATTTTTGTTAATGGAAATAAAGCTAAAATAAATGACATAAAAACATTTGGCAAGTACAGTGCTGGTCAAAATTTATTTTATTTTATTTTTTTAAAAGGCTCTTATTCTGCTCACCAAGGCTGCATTTATTTGAGCAGTAAAAACACTAAAATTGTGAAATATTTTTACAATTTAAAATAACTGTTTTCTGTTTGAATATAAGTTCAAATGTAATTGATTGCTGTAATCAAATGTGAATTTTCAGCTTCATTACTCCAGTCTTCAGTGTCACCTGATGCTTTAGAATGATATCTAATATTTAGCGGTCTGATATGTGACAGGTGGCATGATGCAGATGTCCCATCACCAGCAGATGTCCTGGAACGGTCCGTTTGATGGTTGGGGTGGAGGACTGAAGAGACACGCTGAGGTCATGGGAGGACGTAGAGGTGGACGCTGGTGAGTCACAATGCAGTGGATACTAGTGTACTGTGTACTGCATGCTATTTAAAAAAAAAAATCCAGTATGCAATGATGAAATGCTTGTGAACAGCTTTATGCTACATTGTTGTCACATGACTGCGCTACATTTCACATTACACTGTAATTTGACTCCAAATCTCAGGTGAAAAAACATTTTGACCTTCCTCTACAAAATAGTGGATTACTCCGTGAATATTCATCCATGCCATTTAATATTTAGCCTTTTATCATTATTTGTCTTTCTTCAGAAAAAAAAGAAGAAAACATTCATTTTAGTTTCTGAAACTACATATCATAGACATTAAAATGAGAATTTTGCATTTTTAGTTTAAGTTTGCATAGAACTTTTGGCAGTCTGAATAAATAAGAAGGCAAAATTGAGGTTGATGATCAATCTGTATCATTCGTTATACTAGATATGTAAGGTTAAATTGAGTTGAGTGCATTGCATTGTGAAAATTGTGAAATATTATTACAATTTAAAATTAAAAAAATTCTACTTGTATTAATTGTAAAATGTAATTTATTCCTGTGATCAAAGCTGAATTTTTCAGCATCATTACTCCAGTCTTCAGTGTCACATGATCTTCAGAAATCATTCTAATATGCTGATTTGCTGCTCAAGAAACATTCCTAATTATTATCAATGTTGAAAACTATGTTTATGGAAACCGTGATACATTTTTGATTAATAAAAATTTTCCGAAGAACAGCATTTATTTTCTATAGAATCTTTTGCAAGTTCGTAAATGTCTTTACTGTCACTTTTGATCAATTTAATGCTCTCTCTCTCTGAATAAAAGTATTGATTTCTTTCAAAAAGTTTGCAAGAACATTACAGTCTGATTTGTTTCAGTGCCTCATTCTGTTGTTTTGTGTGACCGTCCTTGAAGACTGTCCTGTTTTTAACTCGCTCCTCTGCTGACGCGTGTCCTTGTTGCTCTTTGTGGCATGACTCAGGGAGGACGGCGGTGGAGGGCCGTGGGGAGGAGACACCATGCACCAAAAACGAAAAAGATGGAGGGCCGCCTCAGAGGAGGAAGCACCGAAAAAGAGCAGCTCCATATCCACACACAGCGCTCCATTGTTCACCTGTTTCTCCAGGGACACGTAAGTCGGTCAGAAACAACGCGCCGGGACATTCCGATAAAGCGTAAAGTCAAGTCAAGTTGAGCTTTATTGTCATTCTACTACATGTGTGGAACGAAACGTCGTGTCTCGCAGGACCACGGTGCTACATACTAGTTAAACATAAATATAAACATACAACGATAGCTGTATAAGAAAAACTATTCTAAACCTATACAACAGTTAACCATCGGACTATACATATACTATATAAATAGTTGAATAAACATACACATAATCTGAGATTGTACAAGAACTTTACATAAAAACTTTACATGAAATTGTGCAAAAGAGATATTTTGGGGGAAGCAGCGCATAGTGCAAGATGATTTGTAGTGCAATGCACAATATATTATCATATTGAGCCTTTGTAGCAGGGAGTGTTTATAAAAAGTCTCTAATGTGCATACAGTGAAAAAGAATGTGTTACTACAGGTGGTTTGTATAGCCCACTCACCTTTGTGTGGAACTTAACACTTAAAAAGATTAAGTTTTCATGAGTTGGGGGAGGTGCAGGCCTGGCTCCAGAATAAAATCACTGATTATATAATTAGAGGCAACCACTGCATTTTAATCATCATCCAAACAAAGATGCTACATACATGCAACACGAGCAGTTTTCTGTAACATTCAATGTTATTGAACCACTTTTTGTGCAGTACGAGTCTGTACAGAGTACATTTAGTTAAATGTATAATATGTAGTTTATAAAAAAAGACCATATATTTTTTTAGACCCTGTTTTAAAGGTTCACATTTTAAGTTTTAACCATTTATGAATGCATATTTGTCATTTTAACTGAACTTCGGACAGGTGGTGGTACTTTTTTGGTCATTCAGTGTTTCTGTAAAAAAAAACAAAAAAAATTGGGGGGGAAAAAAAATCAAAAATACTGATAAGATAATGATACGAATCAATAAGAACAATATAAAACGCACTAAGGGGTTGACAATTGTAACATACAATGTCATAACATTTTGATCTGAACAAAATAATTACATCTGCTTAATATCAATGAAAAATAAAGTGATTGCAGGATTTCTAAAGAAAACAAAACCATTTAAAAATAAATAAATAAATACAGATGTTAAACATTCTCAGAACCTTTCCACTTGGATTTCACAGGTTTTTCAGTTTGTATTTATGTTCCCCGTGGAATCGCCGAGACCGCGACGCGAGCACCGCCCCAACTGCACAAAACGCCCCCACTACGAGAGAAAGCTGCAGCCGCGCGGTGACCCTACCGCCTGCTGCGCCCCGCGCGAGGCTCTTCACACGGGATGCTGCAAGCGGCGGAACCGAGGCAGCGCCCGTGCCACGGTCCCATTGCAGATTTGAGGTGGACGTTAAAAGCCCAAATGACGCCACACTTCAGCTTTGTACACCGAAACGGGAACTGGAACAATTCTTTCATCCTCCATTACTAGCAGCGAACTATATTAACGCTAACATTAGTGACGTGCCCTAATGCTATTATTTCCTGTCACTGTTTAAGTTCAGAGATGAAGATGCCATCTAGCGGTCGGGATATAAACTCAAAACGAAACAATGAATCCATGCCATGAATCTTGTATGATTTTTTTTTTGACGTTTTTGAGAATCGATACAGTATCGCCAAACAAAATATCGCGATACTCACGTGTATCGATATTTTCTTACACCCCTAATCATAACACACTGGGTAGTTTGACAAATCTGCAATGAAATGCCATTGTTACAACTTTAACTGAGGGTGCTGTTGATTTCGTTTGAGGGTGCTTAGCATCTTCTAGCACCCCCGTAGAACCGGGCCTGGGGAGGGGGTGAGGTGTTCATGGTTTCAGGAGGAAGGGTTGTGGATGAGCTTTCAGAGAGTTGAGGGCTTGCACAACCTGGGGAAAATTGCCATTTGTCATTGTCGCATTATCATTTCCTCTTGATTCTTTCAGCCAAGCCTGTGATTATCTGGAGCTTCAGCGGCGGTACCCACACCTGCACCTGCCCTCCAACCTCTTCCACCTCCAGCTGTCCTGGACCGAGAGTTTCCCGCTCGACCAGCCTCTTCCTCTGAGAGGACCGTGTCACTTTCACGTGGGATCGAACCAGCCGGAGAGTGAAGCAGATGTTTGCGAGTCCACAGATGATGCTTTCTCCGTTAGGGTACGCGTGTCGCTCTTTTGACAGATCATGTGACCATGCAAGGCTCAGATTCTCAAGAATGGTTGTGTTCTCTCCGCAGGTTCTGTTGTTTTCTATGCCGTGCCTTGAGGACTTGTACTCACAGTGTTGTAACCTCTCAAAGGACGGTCGGACGCAGAAGGAGGCCGTACATCCCACTACACTTCTCAAAGTAAGAACATTCAGTCCTCAATATCTCTGAAATCACACAATACAAGCTCCAAAACTGAGCTTTTACAAGCGATGCCCCAAAAATCCTTTTAGTGAACAATTCTTAAAGTTTTTCTTTCTTTGAAGAACATTTTAGTAATCTAAAGAACGTTTTCCCCACTATAAAAAACCTTGGAAAGATTCCATGGAAAAATGGGTATTCATTTTTTTTTTTTTATGAAATGATACTCTAAATAAGAAACTAAAACTACCTATAGATGATGGCAATTCTTAATGATGGAGTCATTCATTTATCCGATTCATTCAAAAAACGAATCAAGTGACTGTCTTTATGAATGAGTCACTGAATCATTGACTCACTCAGTTAGTTCAAAAGCAGCACATTCATTCAGTTACACTTACTTTATAAAAGCAGTAAAGATTTGAAGGTCTGCATTTTTTACAATTATACTAAAAGGCCCTTTTCTTGCTAAAAAGTCTAAACTAACAAGCATGGAGTAGTTTGTGTGTTGATCATTTAAAGGTAGGGATGGGTATTTGTAATTTTTGTTTAATATACATATATACTACACACACATACATATATATATATATATATAAGCTTAATATTGCTTTATATTCTGAAATGTAAAGTAAATATCTTTGGTATGAATATAAAACATCAATTTCTAAATTGTCATTTTTAGTGTTTTATATACATAAGATACAGTAAGAACATAGACAAGGAAACAGTAAAACAAACTGACAAATACAATAAAACAAAAATACAAATGAAATAAACTGCTTTAATAGTAAAATAGCACTGCATAGTTTTCAGATTAAGAGCTGTGAGTGATTTTCTCTTTGTATTTTGTCGTTGGCCCAATCATCAGAAGGTGACTGCATATATTGGCACACACCGGATTTTCTCCCAGTTGTTCACGTCCAAGACATAAACTGTGTTTATGTAGCTCCTCCACGTGAGCGCGATCTCTCTTTTGAATTGCGAATAGCAAAAATGCATCATAGCGATGCATTGGCATCTGGCGACTCTGGCGAGATAGAATTTGCAAGATGATGTCTATATAACAATAATAAATGTATGTGTATTTTCTTAATTTCGCCAGTACCGATAGCAGAACCATTAACATCAGAGCTTATCAATGCACCACGCTTTCATAATTTAGCACGCTGGCCAATTTAATACCAGGTCTCGGTACCCATCCCTATTTAGAGGCCTTTGGTAAGTTTTATATGGTTTATAGAGCTCATAGTATATGGCTATATGGCTTATAGTAGCTTTATAGGGTTTGATGTATAATTATGTCACTGGCTCTTTCTCTGTGTTGTAGTTTGTGATGGTGGACAGTGGAGGTGAACTGCGGCTTCCAGGAGGTCACTGGTCACCCAAAGCGGACGGAGCAAATCCAGCGAAGGACGGTTCGACGCTGGTCAACACTGCGGTCCGCTGCATAAAGGAACAAACTGCTCTGGACCTCTCAGCCTGCACGCAGTGGTCTGTATATTTCATTTTTCATTTCAGTTCAATACATTTCAGATTTATTGGTCTGATTTTTGTCTTGCCAAAGCGGGTTGAATTGTTATTGTTTATATACAGAAAGGCTATAAGTAATTTAATAATAATAAGAAAAACATAACATAAGTTTCATATGTATACGAAATGGCTTTTTAATACACTACCATTCATAATCCGTTTGGGATCCATACATTTTTTTTAAGAAATTAATATTTTTATTTAGCAAGTATGCATTAAATTGATCAAAAGTGACAGTAGAGACATTTCTAATCTTACAAACATCTCTATTTCAAATCAGTGCTGTTCTTTTGAACTTTCTATTCATTAAAGAATCTTGAAAATAAAAATGATAAAAAACAATGATGTTTCTTGAGCAGCAAATCAGCATATTTTTCATTTTTTACTTTATTTATGATCAAATAAATGCAGCCTAGATTTGCAGAAGAGACTTCTTTAAAAACTTAATTAAAAACAAAATTTAAGTCACCTTCCCCCAGTTTCACAGACAAGGCTTAAGCCTAGTCCCCAACTAAAGTGTAAGTCTGAGCTGTTTCAACTGAAAGAAACTTGCACTGATTGATCTTGAAATATGTCAGTGCCCTTGTTTTGTCTCAAGATGCACTCCAGTAATGTTTTTTCTAAGGCATGTTTATAGAAATTACTTTAAAATCCTAATTGAACTATGGCCTAGTCCTGGCTTAAGCTAAGCCCCGTCTGTGAAACCGGGCCCTTACGTCTTTTATATATTCATTAGTAATCTGCACATGTCTCTAAATGTCTTGCTCTCTCTGAAGGCACAAGGTGGCGGAGCTGAGATATCTTTCCGGAGATAAAATGCAGACAGTTGTGGTGTTGTTGCCAGATGTGTGGAATCTTGATATGATGTATAAATCTCAGTTTCGAAAAATGGACCCTTATGACTGGTTTTGTGGTCCAGGGTCACAAATAATACAACGTGTATGTTACATATGTTGTAAACTGGCTCAGTCATGATTGAGATGCATTATTGTCTTGGCTGACGGCTCTCGTGTGCTGCTATCAGGTGAGTTTGATGGCGGAGATGTTCAGTGAGATGCTCCAGAGGGATTTTGGGCTTGAGCTGTATCAGTGTCTCTGCCGTCTGCCGCAGGGCCCCAGCGTCAAAGAGGACAACAGCGCTCCCAAGGTACACTAGACTGCACACCTGTGATATTTTAGTATCGCTGAGATACTGTTATAGATTTAATAATAGTTTAAATTAGTTCTTATTTGAACGTTTTCTGTTTTCATTTTAATTTTAGTTAAAGTTTTATTCATTTGGTTGTGTTTTTGTCATTTTGCCTCACTTTTTGTCTTTTATATATTCATTAGTAATTTTCACGTATGTCTTCCTGTCTCTGAAGGCACAAGATGGCGGAGCTGAGATATCTTTCCGGAGATAAAATGGAGACGGTTGTGGTGTTGTTGCCAGATGTGTGGAATCTAGTGCCAGCAGAAGAAGACTGGGCAAAATTACCACAAAAACAGCTGGTACTGACTGACATCAGAGTTTATAAATATTATGCATAGGAAATATGCTTGAATTCAAATTTCTTTCCTGTCATCCAGGATGGTGATTTGTCACTTCCAGAAGGTCCAGTTTCGAAAAATGGACCCTTATGACTGGTTTTGTGGTCCAGGGTCACAAATAATACAACGTGTATGTTACATATGTTGTAAACTGGCTCAGTCATGATTGAGATGCATTATTGTCTTGGCTGACGGCTCTCTCGTGCTGCTATCAGGTGAGTTTGATGGCGGAGATGTTCAGTGAGATGCTCCAGAGGGATTTTGGGCTTGAGCTGTATCAGTGTCTCTGCCGTCTGCCTCAGGACCCCGGCGTCAAAGAGGACAACAGCGCTCCCATGGTACACTAGACTGCACACCTGTGTTACTTTAGTATCACTGAGATACTATTATAATTTTAATACTATTTTAAATTACTTCTCATTTGAATATTTTCAATTATATTTAATTTTTTTAATTTGGTAGTGTTTTTGTCATTGTTATTATGATTATTTTAAAGATATATAGTTTTCTATATAGTTTTTTTAATCCTTTTTCCAGTTTTAGTTATTTTAGTACATCAAGTTAAACTATATAAAAAATGAGAAATGTTGGCTTGGAATTTCAGTTAAAGTTATAAATTTTTTTCAAGTAACAAAAAGTTGTTATTTTTTAATGGTTTTAGAGTTAGTTAACTATAATAACCCTGTTGTATATATAGTTTCAATAATATTTTGAATTATTTACTTTTGTATTTTCTGTTCTGACATAAATTTTAGTTAAAGTTTTAGTAATTTTGTGCTTTTAGTGTTTTTGTCATTGTTTTTTTTAATGTCTATGTGGTTTTTATTAATTTATTTTAGTTTTAGTTATTTTAGTACATCAAGTTAAATTAAATGAAAATGAGAAATGTTGCCTGGGCAACTAGCTGAAATAAAATAAGCTTTTAATTTTTAAAAAAGTTTATTTTATTTTTGTTAGTCAATTTTAAGTTTAGGTACTGGAAAAAAATATTTTGTTTTAGTTTTTGCACACACATTCATCTGGATGTGCAAAGGGAAAGGAGACAAGCTCCTAAATGATTAAAATGTGTCTTACACTTTATTATATACTTTTGTAGCTTTTTAGCTTTGTATAATTTTGTGTGAAGTCCACTTTTAAGTCCAGGTTTCTTTGACCAAAACCAATTATTAAACAGCATTAAATAGACTACTGTACCTTTAAGGTTTTATTTCTAAATGTAAATGACCTCTGTTATGATTGGCTGACTAATAAATAGGTGTTGATATGTAAATGTAAACTTATGTTTTACTTAAAAAAAAAAAGTGTGTGAAAATCCAGTTGTTAATGTAACTTTTTCACACTTTTTTCTCTGTAAAGGAGGATGAGCCCAAAAATACAGACAAACAGACTGCAAAAAAGAAAGGATTGATCGATGCAAAGAAGAGAAAACTCAAAGAGAAGGATGGGGAGAGAGAGACAGAAGACGGCGCACTGACGGACGAGACCGAACCGGCTGGAAAACAATCTGAGCATCTAAAAGAGAGTAAAAGTCAAAGTGCAGGAGGAGACAATCAGCCGTCCAAAGACAGCGTAAGAAATCACATTTCTCTTCTGCGTCACATGTCTAGTGCTTCTCCAAACATCTCTGTCTGTGTGCTTGAAGGAACGTCCTCTGGGCTGGACGGCTGAACTTCCCCGTAAAGTGCTTCTCTCCTGGGTCTTCTTTGACCGTCAGCTGACAGGAAGTCTTCGAGAGGCAGACCTGCTCAACATCCTGCTGTCTCTCGGCCTGTTTCTCAGTCCTGCTCAGGTTTCACTTCTTCTAAGATGTTTTTATAGAATTCTGCAAAATAATGCTTTAACACACTTAATCAAAGAAATGAAGGCAGACATAAATATTAGTATTGTAATTTTATTGTTGTTCTGTAAAATAAAATTATTATTATTATTAATAATAAATTATTATTAAATACTTTTTTATTTTACAGACAAATAGTATGATTGAAATAGTAGTATATTCCTTTATTGATATGTTTACTTTTACTTTTTGTTTACTAGAATTCAAATCATAAAATAAAATGGAATATTTTGAATAATGATAAAACAATAAAATTATGATTTTTATTACTGTATTATTATTAGTTATTATTAAATGCTCGTTTTTATTTTACTGTACAGTAATATTGCAATAGCATTATATTTCTTTATTGATTTAAATAGAATTCAAATAATAACAAATATTTTGAATAATAAAAATGATTATTATTATTAAATACTTGTTTTGTTACAGTAGTATTGCAGTAAATTTCTTAATTGATTTGCTTAATTTTTAGAAATCAAAAATATGAAATAAAATATTTTGAATAATAAGTATAAGTATAATAAGTATAATAATAGTAATAATTGATGATAATAATCATAGTCATTATCATAATCATTACTATTGTATAGTTATATTTGAAAAAAAAAAATTTATTTATTTTTCGTCCTTTTTTGATACGTATCAATAAAATAGTTCAATATAGCAAGAATTTTATAGTGAAGTGTTTGTATTTTGTGCTTATTAGAGTATTATGTTGAGAGTTTAAACCTATGAATAAGATCAACCAGCTCAGAGATGAATCACAAACTTTGATTCAAAATGAAAAAATATTCATAAGATATTAAGTCTTGTTTTTTTTTTTAATGCTTAAAGAAAAAGAAACTTAATCCAAAGGGAGAACAAGTTTATTGTTCTGAAAAGTTTATTGACATTTCTTTCTTGTTTTAAGCATAAACCCACTCCATTTTGATACATTTTTTATATCAAACTTAATATCTTAAGTCTTATTGCTTCTCAAATAAATGTATCTTGACTTAAGAATGTTTAGATATTTGTACTAGAAAACAAGAACTGAGGAAGAGCAAATGTTTTGCAGTGTACTGACATACATTCTTTGAATATAAGGAAAAACAATGTATTTTCAGTGTATCTGATGTCCCATCTCTCCTCAGGCGCAGGATCTGGTCAGAAAGGCTGCAGTCGGTGGGCTTTGCCTCTACAGAAATCTGTGCAGTCGCTGGTCAGACGCCGATCGGACAGACGGCAGCATCAGTGCTGAGGGTGTGTGTGCTGGAAATCATGCGATCTGATAAAGCATGTAAACACATTTGTGACCCTGGACCACTAAACCAGTCATAAGGGTCAATTTTTTTTAATTGAGATTTATACATCATCTGAAAGCTTTTTCGTGGTTTGTTAGGATAGGACAATATTTGGCTGAGATACAACTATTTGAAAATCTGGAATCTGAGGGTGCAAAAAAATCTAAATATTGAGAAAATCATCTTTAAAGTTGTCCAAATGAAGTTCTTAGCAATGTGTATTATAAAAATATAATAAAAGAAAAATTTATAATTTTGACCCATACAATGTATTGTTGGCTATTGCTACAAATATACCCCAGCGACTTAAGACTGCGTTTGTGCTCCAGGGTCACATTTGTCTGTAGCATTATGAAAATGCCGCTGTGTTCCTCTCAGGAAATAAAGCCATGTTGCCCGGCCAGGCATGCAAAGAGAGAGCATCCGCTCGTCGCACCGGTAACACAGATCTGGTGAACTACAGAGGGAACGTCATTAATTTACCAAACCTACTGCAGACGCTGGAGAGCAGCAAAGCGGCCCAACGTGAACTGGAGAAGTGTGTCGCCGCACTGCAGTCCAGACTCGGTGAGACCAGAATGCTTTGGAGGAATAGTTCACCCAAATTTGCTGAAAATGTGCTCACCCTCAGGCCATCCAAGATGTAGATGAGTTTGTTTCTTCATCAGATTTGGAGAAATGTAGCATTACATCACTTGCTCAGCAATGGATGCTCTGCAGTGAATGGGTGCCGTCAGAATGAGAGTCCAAACAGCTGATTAAAAACATCACAATAATCCACAAGTAATCCACACCACTCCAGTCCATCAGTTAATGTCTTGAGAAGCCAAAAGCTGTGCGTTTGTAAGAAACAAATCCATTATCAAGACGTTTTTAAACTTTAAACCATCACTTGTGGCCAAAATACAAGTCCATAATCCATAATAACGCTTAGTCCAGTGAAAAAGTCCATCTCCTGTTGTCTCTCACATCAAAATCAACTCGCATACTTGTTCAGAGCTGTTTTGGCTTGTAAACAGTGCTTGATCTGTGCAGATTTCTCTCCTGATTCAGACCAGACCACTTTTTTACTGGAGAAAACAATTTTATGGATAGAGGCCAGAAGCAACGGTTTAAAGTTAAAATGTCTTAATGACAGCTTTTGGCTTCTTAAGACATTAACTGATGGACTGGAGTGGTGTGGATTATTGTGATGTTTTTATCAGCTGTTTGGACTCTCATTCTGACGGCACCCATTCACTGCAGAGCATCCATTGCTGAGCAAGTGATGTAATGCTACATTTCTCCAAATCTGATGAAGAAACAAACTCATCTAGATCTTGGATGGACTGAAGGTGAGCACATTTTCAGCAATTTTTCATATTTGGATGAACTATTCCTTTAAACCTCTTGTGGCGTAATGCTTTATTTCTGCCATAATATTCCATGGTCATTTGAGTGGTTGTGTGGTGTGTGTGATTCAGAGGCAGCAGAAGCGAGGCAGGCGTCTAATGAACAGGAGCAGGGCCATCAGAAAGAGCTGAAGAGGAAACTGGAGAAAGCTGAGACGCTCAATAAAACATATGAGAAGAGTTTGAGAGAAAACAGCGGTCAGATGATCTCGGTCATTGAGAAGATGCAGAGGATGGTTGAACAGGTGACATCCTTAAATGTTTGTTTTATATGCATTCTAGAAATAGTATTTTAATAGTTTTGTTTTATATGCATTATTTTTTTAGTCATATTTGTATCAATATACTGTGTTTTTACCGTTTAGACAACAGCCCTCACAAATGCAAATGCAGGAAAGGATGAGAAGGCGTAGAGACGCAAAAGCTCATCGGATGGTGATGCAATAGCGTTTGGACCGACGAGAATAAACAAAAAAAACCCTGCAAAATAATTAAAAACAAAAACTTTAGCCTTTGTTTGTTTAGCTTTTAAAAAAACTTCTAAAACTTCTAAAAAGTTATGTCTTCATGCACATAGATAATACAGAATTGCATTCATGGACGTTTGTAAATGTTTTTATTAATAAAAATGTTTTGCTGGCTCATTTTAGAATGTATATGCATTCATATGAAACCATGTAATGTGCTTAATATGGAAAGGAAACTTTGTGCTTTATTTATTTAGTGTTATTTCATTTTATTTAGTTATTAAATTCTGGCAGCTCTGAAAGTATGATCCTTCCACACAACTGACAATCTCATAAACAGAGATGCAGATACGCAAACCTGTTCCTATCCCTGTATAATGAAACTGTGTAATTCTTTTTTACATGTGAATTTGTGTTTTAAATGACAGGCGTATGTCTAGTCCGGTTTTAAAGGTTGAAAACAAGCATGGAACCTTTTTTTTTTTTTCAGATTGAACTTTATTGGAATTCAGTTTTAGTGTGTACTGAAGCATTTCCTTACTGTTAGAAACCATCCATCGCCATAGATATTCTTAAGTGTTGGTATGAGGATAGTCTAGTGTTTAGTCTAGACTCAAATATAGTCAAAGTTCAATTATTTTGGAAATACTGCCTGAATTCTTCCTTGCAATTAAAAGAGTTTAAAGTCAAACCAATCCAGAAAAATCTGCGATGATGAACTATTGTGAGAATGAATGCATTTTAATCTAAAGTCTTAAACAATTCAGGAAGGTTTGCAAACAGTAAGATATTGACCTGTTTGGATGTAATTGGCAAAAAATGTTTTGTCTTTTTCTCAGGGACCATTTATATATTTTCTAATAGCCTGTTTTGAACAGTTGCGTGTTTAATTGTCATCCAGCAGAATTAAGTGACTGAGTAAAGTTGAAAACATATGCCATGTAATATATTTTTTCTTTTGCTTTTTTTTTTGTCCACAAAATCTACCACATTTTGTTCAGTGACTTGGCCACTCAATCTCCAATCGTGATGTATGAACATTTATTTGGAAAACAGAAATAAAAGAGTTCAAAGTATACTCCTAGCTCAATCTTGAAATGTCTATTTATTTTCGTTTTATCGTGTGTTTTGTCGCTATTTCTTCCCAACTTTAGGTGTACGTATTTACAAACAGAACTGAGGCGAAGGCTTATCTCATTAATAATAAACAAGGTCATTGATGACGTTGCTCTGTGAGCTTAACCTAATTAATATTCAACAGTCAGTCTCGCGCTGTGATTGGCCAGCTACAGAGCCGTTGGACGTAAAAACGCCAAACGTCACTTTACGTAATTAATATTCACGAGAGACGAGTTTTCATCACTGCGTTCACAATTTCATCGCAAACACATGCCTTTTATAAACAAATATAGTGTTTTTCAGTTGTATAAAACGTCGTGTGGTATGCTGTAAGCGCCAGGATGCAATAATATAATCTGAGAGGAAAATCGAGTCGCTTTACACGACAGGTAATGAGATATTTTGAGTGACAGCTGCGTACTTTCACTTTCATTTACTGATCGGATATCGTGCCCAGGTTCGTTCAAAACGTTTGTCGCCTAAAATCAATGAAACGTTCGATATATTGTAAAATTAGTGGTGGGGTGTTTTCCTTGTGGCGTCTACGTATCATAAACGGTGCTCATACAATGATAACCAACTGACAAGCGCACATATCCACAAGAAACAGTCAGAGAGCTGATACTAAACCTTTTCCTCTTCAGCTTCTGTTTTTCATCATGTTCTTCGCCCAGTCTTGGTGTTTATGCTGCACTACATTTGCAGTTTTATTCTGTGGTCTTTTTGTTGGCAGCCATGCAATGACTGTCAACACAGATACAAATGCCTTGCCTTTTCCCTGGGATAAGATAAGATTGCCAGAAACAGTGAAGCCCCAGCACTATGACCTCCTGATACACCCCAACTTGACCTCCCTGACCTTCATCGGAGTGGTCCAGATTCTCATAGAGCTAGAGCAGGACACCAGAGCCATCATCCTTCACAGCAAGAACCTGCAGATCTCCAAAGCTCAGCTCTTGGGCCCCAGACATCCTCAGGATCTGCAAATCAGTGAGTTTGAAGCCTATGAACAGATCGCACTCTTTTCTGATGGCTTCACATTTGAGAAAGGAAACCACGTGGTGCATTTGGAGTTCTACGCCAACTTATCAGATAGTTTTCATGGCTTTTATAAAGGCAGATATACCACAAACAGCGGAGAGGTCAGGTAAGACACCCACAACATTGGTGCTTGAGTTTTAACTCTAGGTTAGTTGTTCAAAGGTTGTACTCGGACTGTATTTGAAGTGGCTTTGAAGATGGAAAACCTCAAAAGGATGATTTTTCTCCCTGCAGGACGTTGGCATCCACTCAGTTTGAGCCGACGCATGCTCGAGCTGCCTTCCCTTGTTTTGATGAACCTGCATTTAAAGCCAACTTTACCATCCGTGTGCGCCGAGAATCCAGGCACATTTCCATATCCAACATGCCCAAGGTACACATAATTAACCATTTTATTCTGTTAAAGGGGTCATATGATGCGATTTCAAGTTTTCCTTTCTCTTTGGAGTGTTACAAGCTGATTGTGCATAGATAAGATCCCTGAAGTTGCAAAGACTAAAGTCTCAAAACCAAAGAGATATTCTTTATCAAAGTTAAGACTCTGCCACGCCCCCCTAAAACGGCTCGTTCTAACACGCCCCCACATATCTACCTCACTATGTGGAAATATTAGCATAATGCCGCCCAAATGTGCACGCAAAGAAAGAAGGCGTGGTTTCAGTAACCGCAGTTAGTGTTGAAGCAGCATGTCAGAGAGACGCTGTGTGTTTCTAGGCGAAAGCAAAAGCACTTTATTTGGCCTTCCGAAAGTAGATGCATTTAGGAATCTTTAAGATTACTTACAACAGAACAGCAATGCATTTTATGGACGACCGTTTCGTGAAACTAGGAGAGGAGGTAATTCTGACTTTACTATGACAATCTGGCGCTTCTGAATAAGCTACTGTTTTGTTATTAGTTTAAGTATTTGCTAATGACTGTTCAAGTGCGGAGTTTTGCGCATCATGTGTGTGTGCGTGTGTGTG
>NW_015552601.1:361739-374582 GCF_001515605.1 Sinocyclocheilus anshuiensis | reverse complement strand
GAGAGAGAGAGAGAGAGAGAGCACAGTGGAGTCAGCTGTCTTAACCGTGGCTTGTGTACTGCAAACACATACCAGCTTCATCACTGTGTCTGTCACGCGACTCTGTTCCCCTTTTGGGCTCTGTCTTTACATTTATTTTAAAAGATGAAGCTCGCGATTATGGTAAGGGGCGTTACATTTCCGACGAGTGCTTGCGGTGTTCGGCCAATCACAATGCACTGGGTCAGCTGGCCAATCAGAGCAGACTGCGATTGTCGGAAGGAGGGACTTTGTAGAAAACGAAGCGTTTGAGAGAGGCGGGGCATAGAGGACCTACAATAATGTACAGTTTTTGAAAAATAATGTGTTTTTTGAACATTAAAGCATGTCAACATATTCTGTTACACCAAATACACCAAATAATGATCTTTAAAAAAGCATCATATGACCCCTTTAATACTCTAATGATTTTTGGCATAAAAGAAAAATCGATTATTTTGACCCATACAATGTTTTTTTGGTTATTGCTACAAATATACCCCAGCGACTTAAGACTGCTTTTGTGCTCCAGGGTCACATTTTTTTTTTTACAGACTGTATCATGTAAATGTAGACTAATGCAAGGTTATTTCTTCCAATAGCTGAGAACTGTAGAAATGGCTGACGGGCTGCTCGAGGATCAGTTTGACACGACGGTGAAGATGAGCACCTACCTGGTGGCCTTCATCATCTCCGATTTACAGTCCATCAGTAAAAAAAGCCAGCATGGAGTCGAGGCAAGTCGATCCCGTTGCCCCGAAAGTATTATAAATACACTTTATAATTTACCCATACCTCATTACACTGTCCATTGACTCTTCACAACCTGAATCCTGATATAGATATCAGTGTATACTGTTCCCGAGAAGATCAGTCAGGCAGAATATGCTCTCAACACCGCCGTCACACTGCTGGACTTTTATGATGATTATTTTGACATTCCGTATCCACTTCCCAAACACGGTGAGTGTGAAAGTTCAGCAGTCACCATCTTTACTACTGTTGAACATATATTACTATCTGCCATGAAATAATTGGCAACTGTAATCAGAATATTTCTTGGCTTTTTAGAACCTAATTCCAGCTATAATGATCTTTTACTTGCAGATCTTGCAGCGATCCCAGATTTCCAGTCAGGTGCTATGGAGAATTGGGGCCTGTCGACTTACAGAGAGTCCGGTTTGCTCTTTGACCCTGAGAAATCTTCTTCCTCGGACAAACTGGGAATCACTAAAGTCATTGCCCATGAACTAGCCCATCAGGTTGATATTTCTATTACTAATTCATTCTAAGTAATGAATAATAAACGGCCAGTCGGCCTTTATCACCAAATAAATTATTCTGCATACTGGCTTACTGTTCGACTACTTAAACAAATTAATATAATGTGTATAAAATGTATATGAAATATATATTATTTTATATACATTTTATAAACACTGCCATTCAAAAGTTTGGGATCAGTAAAAAATTGTTTTTTTAAAGAAGTCTCTTATGCTCATCAAAGCTACATCTACTTGGTCAAAAATACTAAAAAACAGTAATATTGACAAATATTATTACAACTTTAAATAATCGTGTTCTGTACTAATATACTTTAAAATATGATTTATTTCTGTGATGTAAAGCTGAATTTTCAGCATCATTACTCCAGTCTTCAGTGTCACATGATCTTCAGAAATCATTCTAATATGCTGATTTATTATCAGTGTTGGAAACAGTGCTGCTTAATATTTCTTTGGAAGCTGTGACAGTTTTTCAGAATTCTTTGATGAATAAAAAGTTAAAAAGAACAGCATTTATTCAAAATAGAAGCCTTTTCTAACAGTATGAGTCTTTACGCTTTTTATCAATTATAAATAAAGGTATTAATTTCTTTTAAAAAAATAGATTTTTTTTTTTTGTTACTGACCCCAAATTTTTGTATATTGTATGCAGTGATGCAAAATGGTATTATTATAGAAAGAGAGGTGACATGAAACCAGCACAGATATGTATAAAGTCTGTTGAATCTGATGTCCAGTGGTTTGGAAACCTGGTCACGATGCAGTGGTGGAACGACCTGTGGTTAAACGAGGGCTTTGCCAAATTCATGGAGTATGTGTCCGTCAACATCACCCACCCTGAGCTGCAAGTGGTGAGAGCGATTAATACAGCGAAGAGTTGAGATTGTGATGCCATGTAATTATAATTGGCATGACTGATCTGATTTCGAGGGCCTCTATTTTAGGATGATTATTTCCTGGAGAAATGCTTCACTGCTATGTCAGTGGACTCTTTAACCTCCTCACACCCCATTTCCACTCCAGTGGAGAATCCTGCGGAGATCAGCGAGATGTTTGATGACGTTTCCTACCGGAAGGTACACAAGCAGTTTATATCTCTCTAGAATCCTTATAGTTGACTTTCCCTGATTAATATTGTGTCGCAGGACAGTTTGACCCACATTAGATATTTAAATGGCTTGAAACACTGGTTAAACTATTTATTTCTTCTTGTAATTTGGTGACCTTTTCCCATTTTGGGTCATTAATGTGCACGCAAAGTTTACACACATAGATGTGTTTTGGAAAGTCTGTATGAATTTTGGTGACTTCAGTGGTGTTAGGGTTTAGATTTAACCCAATTTTAATCTAGAAAACCTTTATTGACTGCCTTTTTTATGTCGGGTTCTCAAACCGTTATGAGGGTAAAAGTTTCTAACACTTATTTTCAATGCTGCAATAGACTACTAACTGAGATCCAAAAATCTAACAACCAGTTTTTGACTGTGAAACTCAAATATATCAAAGTACAGCAAATTCTCCTTGGATGATTCAGAAGACTTGTCTTTCATTTCATACATTTTTTTTTTGTTTATAGTGTCGATTTTTGGCAATTGCATGGAAACCAATGGCAGTCAGTTATCTCCAACACAAATGGAGTACCCATATTTTCAACACAAAAGAAGGGTTCATTTGTTTTAACATATCTACTGTTGTTCTTCACAAACTCTGAAGGGTGCGTGTATCCTGAACATGTTGAGGGATTTCTTGACGCCAGAGGCTTTCAAGTACGGTATTATACACTACCTGAAGACACACAGCTACCAGAACACAGTGAACGCTCACCTCTGGGAAAGTCTTACCAATGCAAGTTACCACAGTCGGCTCCTGTGCATGTTCTCCAGTCCTTGAAGTAATTTAATCGATTGCTCTAGAGGCCAAATGCATTTCAATCTTTTCAGATCTGCACTTCTGATGAATTGGATTCAGGGAGACTAAAACTCGATGGATTCTGTTCCAAAAGCAGGGCTGAATCTCCAGCCTCTGTGAGTGCTGCTATAAATCAATTTACATTTAATGATAATATTTACATTTTATGTTAATCTATTGTAATATTTTATTGGTTTTTATTATTTAATTAAATGGTCTATATTTACGATAAGTTAAGCTCTTATATTTCTTGACTAAAAATGTGTCATTAATATTAGAAATAAACCAAATAACTGATTAAATGATAAAAACCTGTTCTAGCAGAAATGGTTCATGGAGGACAGTGTTGATGTTCAAGCCATTATGGACACCTGGACGCTGCAGGAGGGCTTTCCTTTAATCACGGTGGAGGTCAAAGGTCAAGAGGTCACCCTCAAACAGGAGCGCTTCCTTAGAGAAGCAAACTCTTCGAAGACTTCAAAGTACGTACTGGCTATGGAATACTAAACTACTGTTTAATGCGTACTATGCACACTATACATTTTAAAAATAGTATGTGAAACAGTCTGCAAAAGTAAATGTGTCATACTGTATTATGCTTTTAAAATTGTATGTTATGGCATTCAGAATAAATAAGAAGATAATGAAAGAAAATCATAGATGATATTACTTCTGTTTTTTCAGTTCAGTGCATTGCATTGTGGCATACAAAGATATTTTAGTATTATTTGTATACTTTAGTATTGTTTAGTATTATTTTGAATTACAGTATCTTTTTCTATTTTCTTTTTCCTTTTTTAGTTTATTTGATCAGCCTCTTAGTTTTAGAGTAAGTTTTTTAATATATATTTTTTTTATAGGTTTATTTATTTTTATTATTTTATTTTTTAGTTCTTTAGGTTTAAGTAATTCATCTAATATTGATCTTTTAATTTCAGCTTTATTTCAGTCACCAAAAAAAACTATTTTTAATAGTTTTAGAGTTTGTTAACAATAACAACAGTAGTTTTTATGAAAACAGAAAATGTGCCTGCATGCTGCAGAAATAGTAAATATAGTAAGCTAGTATGCTACTCTCAATATAGCCTTAATGTTATTCACTCAAAGCAATAATTGATTTTTTAAATATTTTGTATTTAATTTCTCACAGTACATCAAGCTTCCTGTGGCAGGTTCCTCTGACTTACATCACCAGTCACTGTAGTGCAGTGCAGCGTTTCTTGCTGAAAAGTGAAAAAGGTGTGTCTGAGCTATTAGATATTAAACCAAACCAACACATTTACCTTCTGTTATACTGAAATCTGACCATGTGTCTGCAGATGTGTTGTACCTGCCAAAGAAGGTGGACTGGATTAAACTTAACGTGGACCTGCGGGGGTATTATATTGTACATTATAAGTCAGGAGGCTGGGACGCTTTGATCAACCAACTCCAGCAAGACCACAGTGTGTTCAGCAGCAACGACAGAGCCAGTCTGATCCACGACATCTTTCAGCTGGTCAGGTGAGGAACTGAGCTGGTGTTCCTTAAAGAAATAGTTCACCAAAAATGAAAATTTGCTGAAAATGTGCTCACCCTCAGGCCATCCGAGATGTAGATGAGTTTGTTTCATCATGGGAACAGATTTGGAGAAATTTAGCATCACTTGCTCACCAATGGATCCTCTGCAGTGAATGGGTGCCGTCAGAACGAGAGTCTAAACAGCTGATAAAAACATCACGATAATCTACAAGTAATCCACACCACTCCAGTCCATCAGTTAATGTCTTGTGACGTGAAAAGCTGCGTGTTTGTAAGAAACAAATCCATCATTAAGAAGTTTTAACATTTAACTCTCGCTTCTGGCCAAAATACGAGTCTATAATCCATAATAACGCTTCCTCCAGTGGAAAAGTCCATCTGCTGCTGTCCTCTCACATCAAAATCTGTTTTAGACTGATTTGGCTTGTAAACAGTGCTTGTTTTGTACATATTTCTCTCCTGATTCAGACCATAAGACTTTTTCACTGGAGGAAGCTTTATTATGGATTATGAACTCATATTTTAGCCAAAAGCAGCGGTTTACAGTCAAAATGTCTTGATGGATTTGTTTCTTACAAACATGCAGCTTTTCACTTCTCAAGACGTTAACTGATGGACTGGAGTGGTGTGGATTACTTGTGGATTATTGTGATGTTTTTATCAGCTGTTTGGACTCTCATTCTGACGGCACCCATTCACTGCAGAGGATCCATTGCTGAGACACTGATGCAATGCTACATTTCTTCAAATCTGATGAAGAAACAAACTCATTTACAAAAACTCAACTAAATCAAGTGTCATGAGATGCAGAAACACACTTTTCAAGCAAATAATTTGGCGAAAAGAAGTTTATGACATCATACATTTACTAAAAATCACCAAAACGTCTGCTGATTCAAAGCTTCAAATATGGAATCAAATGTATTTGTCTTTCCTTCAGCATTGAGAAAATCCCACTGGACAAAGCTCTGAATCTGAGTTTGTACCTCAGTAAAGAGTCGGAGATCATGCCGGTGACGCAGGGCTTTAATGAGCTGGTGCCGCTTTACAAACTCATGGAGAAGAGAAACATGGAGGAACTGGAGAACCAGCTGAAGGTTGTGCTTGCAAACATGAATAAGTCTAGTTTAAAGATGATATGTGCAATAGTTTGGATGCTGAGTTACTTTCTAGTGTCTCAGTTTAGATAATACATTTAAAATCTCATGGTGACCTTTTCTAAAGTAGCTGGCCAGGGTAAGACAGCAACATCTGAATATGCATTATATTTATAAGGACCTGAGATTTCTGCAGTGCAAAAAAAAGAGATTGAATCACAGAATCCAGTCAAAAAATGGAAGTTGCTTTATAATGTAGAATGTCTCGCAAAATCTGGATCAAAAGAAGGGCTTTTCAAATAATCATTAATAAAAATTCGGTCAAAGACACACAGAAACTCAAAGGTCTTTACTACAACCTGACAAATATACGTTTGATTTAATTTCAAGACATTTTACAAATATATTACTATTGTGCAGTAGAATGTACTTCTTATCATAATAATTATAATAATACAGTTTATTAAAGCAGTTTATCAATCCATGTTTTGTGCTGCACTTCGTTTGCCAAAAAAATGAAAGGATTAGAGATTAATTAAATTGTTAAAGTTATATTCATTCATTTGATTACCACCATCTCTATGCATTCGGCTTATTAAACATCCTTTTTGATCAGTAAAAAATAATTCATTAAAAATATACATGAACAGAATCCAGAAAAAATTAAAAGTAAAACAGAGGAAATTCAAGTAATTTGATTAGACATTCTTATTTATTATTAAAATGTAATTAAACAAGAATTTGGTGAAACATTTAATGCATTTTGGGAAAAAATAAAATATATTTAGACATGCTGTTGTCGATTTGCTGCTTTAACAGGGTCATTTAGTGAAGTTATTCAAGACGCTGATTGACCGCCAGAGCTGGTCTGATGACGGGTCTGTGTCCGAGCGGATGCTCAGGAACTATCTGCTGTTGTTCGCCTGCGTCCGCCGTTACCCATCCTGCATCAGCACCGCCACTCGACTCTTCCAGCAGTGGAAGGAATCCGATGGCAAAATGTGGTGAGAGTTCATTTGATTCATGTATCATCCACATTTTACATACTGCATTCTATTTGCATTCATCCAAACATGTGTTGTTTGCTTCAGGCTGCCCACTGACGTCAGTTTGGTGGTCTACACTGAAGGGGCGCGTACAGACGAAGGCTGGGACTTCCTGTTGGAGAAATACAAGCGATCCGTCTCGCCATCGGAGAAGTGGATGATTAAAGCCGCCCTCTCGTACAGTCCATTAGCTCACAAGCTTCAGTGGTGAGTCTGCATTCATGAAGCAGCTGAAGACGTCACATGACATTTTCATAGTTCACACAAACCTGACATCGATGATGACACATGAATCATTAAGGAAGGTCAAACTGTCTGGCATATTTATCCGAAAAGATCTTCTCTTGAAAGTCGTCATTAATATGCAAAAGCATGATTCATTTCTCACCTTTTCAATCCTGCGTGTCAGTAATAACGATCTTGAGTCATTTAAACCTGCTCTAGGATGTGTTTTGCTTTCTCGTTCTGTCTAGGCTTTTGGAAAGAAGCATTGAAGGAGAGATCATAAAAACTCAAGACCTGCCGTCGCTGGTCATCAGCGTCAGTAAAAACCCAAAAGGTTTCAAACTCGCCTGGGACTTCTTGAAAACCAACTGGGGGAAACTTGTGAAAAAGTGTGTAGCAAGCTTTCATATCTACCTGAAGACCTTGTTATAATAATGTAAAAAAAAAATCACATTCTTTTATGGCGCTTATGACACATTGTAGCATGTTAGATTGTGAATAGTGGTGTATTAAATCCAAATCCTCCTTTTAGGTTTGATCTCGGTTCGTCTGCGATATCTCGCATGGCGGTCGGTGTGACCGATCAGTATTCCACCAGAGAAATGCTCGATGAGGTACTTTAGGAGTCTTTTTAAAACGTATGAATGCAAACATTAGTTAACATGAATATCGAACTATACTTCTACAGCATTTATTAATATTAGTCAATGTTAGTGTTATTAGGTAGCATTAGTTAATGCATTTTAAATTAACAAGCTTTAATGCCACAGGATAATTATGTAAATGTGACTTACAATTCAGACGTTTTCTTGCTATTCTTAGTTTTTATCTCACAATTCTATTTTTCTTGCCATTCTTTTTTCTTTGTTTTTTTTTCGCAACTCTGAGATTACATCTCACACTTTTTCAAAAACTTGCGAGATCTAAATGCAAAGTTGCAAGATATAAACACTGTTCTACAAAGAAAAGTCTGAATTGAGATAAAAACTCAAAATTCTGAGAAAAAAGTTGCAATGAACTTTTTCAATGTTCATTTAACAAGCCTCCAACAATTAACAATTATATTTTTACTAACATTAACGAAAATGCTTTAAAAATATATTACTCATTCTTTGTTCATGTTAGTTCAATGCATTTACTAATGTTAACAATATTTGTATTTTTTTCCCCAGTACTTGATGAATTTGAGAAATATTTATATTTATAGTATCTTTTGAGAAATATTACGTACACACACCTTCACACTTCTACATTACAAGTTGTTTAAGCTGCCAACATGCTGAGGTCACATGACTTTACATGAATCATGGGTGACCGATCATTTCTGGTTAATGGATATGTAAACGAAAGCATTGCATTTGCACTGATTGGTGTCAGTAGAAATCTAAGAACACTGTGGTTGGTTGTTTGTGTTGTTCCTGTAGGTTCAGTCTTTCTTCGGGTCACTAGCGCAGGATCAGGGCTCTGGGCTCCGCAGCGTTCAACAGGCCCTGCAGAAAATCCAGCAGAACATCCGCTGGATGGACAGGAACGTCCCACTACTGAAAGCCTGGCTGGACAGAAACAGTCTGATTGAGTCCTGACGAACTCTAGAGACAATTGAAAGTGTGTTTAACAGGGTGTGGAACTCAAGCCTGCACCTAGTTTCACCTTGGGTACGGCACTTTACAAGGGCCATAACACTGGTGGAAACCAGCTCTGATATGATCATACAGAACATGAACATTTTTTAAATGGCTGCAATAAAATAAGTGTCTAAATAAGTTTTAAAATATCAATGCTAAATGTCAACTCAATGAAACCAGCGATGCACCGAAATTAGTTTTTACTGAAACACAAAAACCGAAAATGAAGTGTTCATTTAGTCAAGAAAAAAACTAAACTAAAACAAATTTTATTTAATAATCAAGGCAGTTTTATATCAGCATTTTAATGATATGTTTCGATTCCAATTTGTTGTTGAAATATAAATGTGGCTGTAATAAAAAAAACTCGTTTTTATGACAGATTTATTCAAACATACATTAAATAATAAAGAATTCGAATTTTTAGGTAAAATATCCCTTTAAATTTGCTGATGCAACGTTAAGTTAAATGTAATGTTACATGACTTATTGTTTACACACGCTGTTTTATTGACGTCTTCTTGCGGTTGAAACACCGATTGAGTGATTACATTACGATTCTATACCTTTCGGTAAGTTTCTCTTGTTCTTTCAGCATAGTTTGTGATGTTCATTCATTTTTATTTCACGTTAGAGTAATAAAGAGGACGAGATGATCAGGAACCGCGGAACTGAGGCACATTAAAGCGCGCCAAAACGGCATTCATTGTTCGATTTTCTTTATGAAGTCGAGAATTTTAAAGCTCAGACTTTGTTTCATATCAAAAGTAACACATTTGATTTACTATGAAGATCGAATTCGAATTCGACGGTATACATGTTCATTTCCGGTTGCCGAAATTAGGTGCATCACTAAATGAAACGCTAAACTTTGTGACACCCAGGCATTGTTTTGATGGCTAAAATTAAAGTAAATTAAATTAAAATTAAAGAAACTGGTTTTAATAGCGTTTTGTGGATTTTACTGACATCATTTCAGAAACCACAAACACTTAATAGCCTATACTAGTAAATGTATGGTGACATTTATTATGCCATTAAAAATGACTTTATTAATAGTTGTCAAAAACAATGAAAAGAAATCAAACATTTAAATTACATATTTACATACCAGCAAGTAAAAAGTTTTTAAAATGACATAAATACAGCTTAAAAGGCTAACTATTAAAGGCTGTCTGTAACCTGTAACTGATCACAGCTTGATTTATACAGACATAACTGGTTATCAAGAGTTTAAACCACCCACCTGGTAATTATTTGGCACAGTATTTTACCCACTAAGAAATCTCTGAATAACTAATATATATATATATATATATTTCAGAAAATGTTATGTTTATATATTAAATATATAATATAAATGATATGAATATACATATAGACATGTAAAAAATACATTTAAATATTTTCAAATTATATACTGTATGTGTGTCTCTTTATACGTATAAATATACACAGAACACATATTGCTTATTTGGCACAGTATTTTACCCACTAAGAAATCTCTGAATAACTAATATATATATATATATATATAAAAAACTTTATAAAACAAACACGCTGTACTGAAACACCAACAAGTTCATGTTAAATCTGTAACAGCTAAATAGAGATTTGCAACAAAAAAACTACAGAAATGAGGATTTTGACATTAGTTAAACCTGATTTTAAAACTGGTTCATGAAGGATTCTGGGAAAATATTGCATTGTGCAATACGAATCAGAATGCCTTGAATATTTACATGCATTATCAATCAAATGTCCAGAAAGCAACACAACCCAGCTCACGAATGGCAATGACCCACACATCTGGACATCTGTACTCTCACAACACTGTCCAGTAGCTCGCTCTTCTCTAATGTGATGGAAAGGATCTTCAGGACCTCCGGTCGTAATCGCTGACCATTCTTTTGATGTGGCTTAGTTTGGCCTTCAGGTGCTTGCAGCGCTTCTTCTTCACCTGGTATTCGCCGCTCTGCAGAGACAGTGGGAAATGCATCAGATAACATCCTCCACTGTTGTCCGCTTCTGTGAGAAATCTTGGATTCAGCTCATTCTTACCCTCTTTTTGTCTTTCAGCGCGTTGTACTCGTCCATGGCGTCCTGTTACGAGAGAATGACTGAAGTCAGCAACAAGCGCAGTGACTCAAAACGTTTTCCCATGCTAACGTTAACTATTTACAGATAATACAGCGTAACCAACAGGAACGTTCCACTGTAAGGCAAACAAGTCATGCACCATTGGGTAAATCTTACAAAACTCAAGTCATATTTCAACTCGAAAAGAAAAAAAATTGGGGAAATTTTTTTTAATTGTATTTATTTGAATTGACATTTATATTTTATAATCATTAACATTAGCATAATGAGAGAAAAAAACTAATCATTAATAATTTAAGTAATATTAAGCTATACAAGTTATCATTATTAAATTCATATATTAGCAATAATAATAAGAATTAATGATAATTATAATTCAATCTAAAAGACTTGTATTTAAAATTTATAATTAAAATTAAATACGTTATATTCAATATTAATAATAAATAAATCATTAAATAATAATAATATAAAAATGTCTTTCAGTACTTACTAGTTCTCAGTAATGGGAATTTAAATTTTAATTAAATATTAATCATTATTTCTTGTACTCTATGCTAATTTAAATAATAATAATATTAATAATAAAAATTACAATTATTTTATAATAATGAGATATAATGAGAATATTCCAGCACTTATGAATTCTCAGTAATGAGAATTAATGAGAGTCATCGCCGAATCTTGACGACTTTTCATACCAGGAACTGAGGACTGCCCTCCTGAAGATCATCAAGCTCCCGGTCCACTTCAGCCAGACGCTTGTTGATCTGGTCCATTTCTGCCTGGAGCTCCTTGTACTCCTGATGGTCTTTGTCAAACAGGCGTTTGTAATCATCTCTCTCTTCATTATTAATAATGGGAGGGAATTCACTGGAAAACAGAAGCACTTCCATCTCATCTGGAACGCCAGTGAACATTATGAGCTGGATTTCAGCGGTGAGCTCACCTGGAGAAGTCATCGTCGTCCAGCTCATCTCCAGAGGAGGCGTAGTCCGTGTCGTGATCCTGTCTGTCGGCGGTTCGTGGGCGTCCAGCGCGCCGTTTCTTGGGCCGTCCTGCAGAGCTGTTCATCTCTGATCCACTGCTCAGTGGGACTGAACTACGGACCGGCACCTCGTGCTCAATCTCCCTGAACAATCAATTTGACCAATCAATCATGCAAACTTCAAATGCACATAAAGACACCAGCAATTTGCTCAGTCATAAACACAACGCAGGACAGATTACACGAGACGTTGTTTTCATTCCTCCACAGTGTCGTCATTTGTTTCTGCTATCTGTGCTACTTCTGAAAAGCACTACATGAGATTTAGTACGCATGCACACAGCATTTCCAGAAATTATTCAGACCCGAGAGGAACACAGAAACTAGGAAGTGCAGTGAAAGAATGAGAAAGCATCCTTTATCTCACGCAACGTCTGACGAGGCTTTATTTAGCGCTTCTGCGCGACCTGTTCTGTAACTCTGTCCACTTTCATTTCATTCCTTTCAAGTAACTTACAGCATTCTTCATTTGACAGAGTTTCAAGTGTCATGTTGAACTATCAAATGGTTATGAAGTCATAAAGATTTGCAAACAACAGCTTCATAGTGAGATCTAAATTAAACTAAACTTATAATTTTAAGTCAAGCACAAACACATACTTATTCTTATGTTGGATTTTAAGTTGTGAAAATCACTGCAATCATTTTTTTTATGAGATGGCAACTGATGCATGTAGATATATTTGAAAAATATCCAAAATTGTTTTTATGTATTATTTTAAAGGGGTCATATGATGCTTTTTTAAAGATCATTATTTGGTGTATTTGGTGTAACAGAATATGTTGACATGCTTTAATGTTCAAAAAACATTAATTTTTAAAAATTTAAAAAATTTTCAAATACTGTATATTATTGTAGGTCCTCTATGCCCCGCCTCTCTCAAACACTTCGTTTTCTACAAAGTCCCTCCTTCCGACAAGCGCAGTCTGCTCTGATTGGCCAGCTGACCCAGTGCATTGTGATTGGCC
>NW_015552601.1:356460-361553 GCF_001515605.1 Sinocyclocheilus anshuiensis | reverse complement strand
AATATATACATACATGTGTGTATTTATATATACATAATAAATATACACATTACACACATATTATGTAAACAAAAACTTATTTTGGATGTGATTAATCGCGATTAATCGTTTGACAGCACAAAAAAAAAAATTTTTTTTCAAACGTTTTACTTAATATTTTTCTAAATAATTTGTATATTTTTACATTCAAATTAACACATCATAATCATGTCTTGTACTGTATTTATGCAAATTTTAATAATAATAATAATAATAGTAATAATGTTGTACCTCAATACAGAATAATAAATAAATGTAGATAGATTTGAAAAAAATTAATTATATTTTGAAATTCAAATTTACACAATCATATTTCTTCTAGTGTTATGCTATTTTTTAATAATATTAATACGTTTTTTAATAATAATAATAATAATAATAATAATAATAATGTTCTTATTAAAATAGATATGTAGTAATTTTTATAATAATAATAATAATAAAATTCCAGTATATAGATACACTTAGTACACTGTCAGAACACACAGATCTGCTTTCAACACTTAAAACGTCAGAATGAACAATCAGTCCTAAAATCAGACTTTTAAAAACAGATCAAAATCAGATGCAGTGTGTTGAAAGCCAAACTCTCAGTCACATGATGGCCGTACTCACACAGGACTCTCACTGTGGGGAGGTTTGTCATAGTTTGTGCTGTTGTCATCTAGATCATTTCTAGACCCTCCAAACTTCATGGGATAGTCCGCCAGCAGCGGCTCAGGCGCTCCGTTCACATTATTCACCTGAGACAGACAGCATTAAGATATGTTTGCATTGGGACATTATTGACAGAACAATTCTCGTTATTCTCATTATTTTAATGTGAAAATAAAGCGATTAAAAATATAGATAAATAATAAAAAATAAAATCTGTTAAAATAAATAAATGAAAAATCAGTCCATAATATTTATTTATTTAAAATAGGTTACATTAAACCTGCACTTTACAAATTGCATTATGTTCCCTTTATTACAGTAATAAAAAAATATATACATTATGTATATCATCAGGAGGATTTCTTAAGAATCACGAAGTGTCATAAGTTTACATTTCTGGACAGTTTTTGTGAGATTCACTCAAACGGTGCTGTCAGTTTTCAGTGCTTCAACATGTTTCAACGCGTCTATCCTGAGGGAGTCAACAAATACTATAGAAGAATCTTCTCCACACATCTTTTCTAGCTACTTTTCTAGAATCACAGTCTGATTTAACATGAAGCGCAGTCCCAAAAACACATCCCTTTTGCTGCACATAGGTTTGAGTTTCTGGTTGAACCAGTTCGCCTTGAGCATTGAACAAAATAAACACACAAGCATCTATGTCTGCTTAGAAACCCAAATGTCTTGATGTTCTATTCAGATCCAACAATCATCTTTTAATAAAAACTGATCTTAAAATATCAGATTTAAAACATTATACATCTGTATGCCATAAAAAGCTATTTATTTACATTCATCCACTGAATATCTACCAAAATGGCCCAAAATTAAAAAAAAACTAAAAAGATTTAGCAAAATATTAAAAACAGACTTTTTGCATAAAGAAAAGTCTCTCTTTAGGACCATTAACATGTCTAGCACATATATGTGAGTGAAACTGTCACAACAAACCACACCCAGAAACCAACGACAAGCGCTTCCCTCCCCCAACCACCATCACACACACACACACACACACACAGACACACAGACACAGACACACACAAACAGGTCTTTCCACCTTCAGCACGGTAAAAGCTATAGAAAACCACGCAGGCCTCATATATTCAAAACCAGACAGACGATTCCTGTGAGAGATAAACGGGTTCATGCTGTGAGGAGGCTGGAGGAAGTGAAATAACTCTTTGTTTGGCAACAGAAATGAGTACAGGTGTAGAATTTAAGCTATATGCTCCATCTTGAGTAGAATAGACCTTCTGTGTGGAAAAGACCAAATTATAGTCCTTTAAAGTCACAGTATACGACTATAAGTTCTAGGACAAAGGCTTGTAGTTGAGTGACCACTAAAAATCACAAATAATCTCCAATATCTTAATTGTCATTCCTGCACCATTAAATGGAGAGCAAATGAGACCTCAGTTTCTCGGATTTTCAGTGTTCCTGCATCTTTTGACCTATATATATATATATATATATATATATATTCGCACAAATCTTCCATACTGAAAAACATTTGTGTAGGATTTAGTTTGAAAAAAAAAATACAAAATTCACTCAGAAATTTCACAAATAATTACAAAGAAACAGCAAGTAACACGTTGAATTAAACATGAAATTTAAAAGATTAAAACAGAGCTTTCTTGTAAAATGTGCTCCAATTGGTCTTATTTACAACTTCAAAATACATTTTAAAAAAGTCGTTTTTACACCGCATTTCCATGACTAAGTTTTTTTTTTTTTTTTTTTTAGAGATTATACTCCTGAAAAGCTATTTCTAGCCAATTAAATGGACATTACCAGATTTTATATTAATTTTATACTCAAATTAATGACTCATTAATATTTTTAAAAATAATTTAATTGTATTTTTTATTTATAATTTAATTTACTAATTTTGTATTTGGGTCAAAGACGTTAAGATGTCCGCATCAAAAGAAATGTACAAAAGGGATTTTATGTCCATAGAAAGCACATTGAATGCAAGTAAAGTGTCTACTTTTAAGGTTTCAAATAAGTTTTTGAACAACATGCTTATTCTGACTTCCACATATTAAAATATATAAAAGAATAAAGGAGCATATTAAATTTTGTGTTTTAAATGAGTAAAAAATTCTTACTGACAAATGGGCAAAACCTAGGATAGTGGCAAATTTTAAAAATGTAAAATTACAACTAATTAGTATTTGGGGTGAAAGTAATTAGTCTTTTAATATGTCATAAATTGATTTTTGTTGTAAATATGCCTGACAAGATTGTCACGCTGAATGACATTTTAGTGGGTCTCTTCTATAAATCAGGGAAAAACGTATGATATTTATTTTTTACTCCGAAAAACTAAATTGCAATTAAATTAAACAGAAAATATTTAAATATTTGGGGGGAAAAACGACAACAATTTAAAGCAGTATTACACATTGTTTTTATGCTTTTTCGTCTTTGACCCATTTATTTATAATTCATTCATTCTAATTGTAAGAATTTCAATGACTTTTCTAGGGCTGGAGATCACAATATTCCTGATATTTCCTCTTGAGAATCTAGCCCCGTATATCAACCTCACATGTGTCTCCTCTCGAGTTTCACAAGAGATCTCACCAGTGTCTCAAACTGTGCTCAGATTTGCCAAAATACAAACGTCTGCAATCAAGTCAAGTAGAAACTGTGACACATTATATCCAAAAATTCTTCATACAGTGGACTATCAGTAAAAATTTGGGACTAAAAATTAGATCTGACACTATGACCTGACCATGTTTTGTTACATGACATTATCAAGATGAATTTGTTTGGACACAGTTTAACTCTCGAGTTCGTCATATTTAATAACCATTTTCAAAACTATAGCGAATAAACGGTGAACGTGAAGTACAACATGTTCCTGGATCAACATCCTTGTTTATCCTGGAACAACATTCCAATCAGAATTGAGGGATAGTTTTTCAGGAAATATCTGTTTTAGGCTTACGATCTGGGTTAGGTGCTTCTACACCCTTGTTAATCAGCTATCATTTCCCACTGATTTTAGGAATAAATTATGGGTAGGGTTAGGTTTAGGGGTAGGGATTGGGTTAAGTCTATATTTTTGGACAGTAATGTTGATCTTACTTGGCAAAATCACAGCGACCCGAATAAACTGTGATAATGTGAGAAATGTTGAAGGTGTCTGAATACATTTTGGTTTGACTGTACTTCAGCTAGCAATGCAAAGAACAATAATATCATACTCACCCAATCCTCTACATCCTGCGGCGAGTTTTGATCATTCATTTCTTTCACGCGGCGCCACAGGATGTTGTCCTTCCCATGATTATTGATCCTTTGACGGGTTTTAATGGCAAAAACCATGATGATGATGAGGGCCGCGGTGACAATGAAGCCCAAAACAAGAGCGATTGCCTGGATGAAGACAGAATAAGCTCACTATTAGTGCACAACGACTTAAATCGGCCATTATTTACAACGCTGTGCTCACCTCCTGAGGATCCACCACGCAGTAGTGATACAGATACTGGTTCACGAACCCACCCGTCATCTGAGGCTGCTGGTAAGCGGCGCACATGGCGTAAACCTGATTGAACTGAACCGATCCGGACGATTGGGCCATTGGGTAAACCGTCACCAGATAGACTATGGTGGCAACTAACATGAGGAAAGCCATGATGGCGCTGATGATGATGATGGCCAGGTAGAACTTCCTTCCCTGAGCCACTTTCTGGTGCGAGATGATCATGATGAAGATGACGAGCAGGACGATGAAGGTGATGATGGCCATGGCGATCATGAAGCCCTTGCCCTGCCTGGGGTCGTTCTGAGAGCCGAGGATCCCGTAACCATAGCCTCCATATCCACCCATTCCGTAGCCGGTTCCCCCGTAGCCGGTTCCCCCGTAGCCACCGTATGAGCCACCGTATGAACCTCCGTAAGAACCTCCATATGAGCCTCCGTAACCACCGAATCCAGCCGCTCCTGCATCCGTGTCCCAGGCCAGAGTCGAGGCCACGCACACGAAGATGCCCACGCAGAAGATGACCGACATGACACACATGATCTTTATGATGCCCGGCGGAGACGTCCAGCGGTAGAAATGCTGGAACTCATCGTCAGGATAGTACGAATACGCAGGCTGCGGGGCAACATTACTGGAGAGAAAATGGGGAAAACCAATTTTAGGGACACAACACATTCTGACTATATGCAAACATATACATATAAACAAATCACACTAAAGCTCAAATCTTTTAGACGATTTAAGTAGGGATGAAAGATATTAGTGAATATCTGTATCATTGTTAGTTTTGTTTTTTTTGGAGAGAAATTGATGAGGTCAATTAAATAAAACATTCTTTTAAGGACAATACATTTTGCCTTATACCAATATAACTTATATATATATA
>NW_015552601.1:355976-356272 GCF_001515605.1 Sinocyclocheilus anshuiensis | reverse complement strand
ATATATATATATATATATATATATGTATATATATTAACTTGAAACATTCACACTACATAAATATTCACACTAATGCAAGATATCAATGAGTTTATCAATATCATCATTTTTTTTCTTCTTTGGCTCTTTTAATTTTTTTAGACCTTTGTTTTTCCATTTCAAACAATACCAGATTTCAAAAGCACTATCAGACTTTTTTTATATTCAATATAGTATTGTATCATTTCATTTGTGACCCTGGAGCACAAAAGCAGTCTTAAGTCGCTGAGGTATATTTGTAGCAATAGCCAAAAATA
>NW_015552601.1:301578-355237 GCF_001515605.1 Sinocyclocheilus anshuiensis | reverse complement strand
ATATATATATATATATATATATATGTATATATATTAACTTGAAACATTCACACTACATAAATATTCACACTAATGCAAGATATCAATGAGTTTATCAATATCATCATTTTTTTTCTTCTTTGGCTCTTTTAATTTTTTTAGACCTTTGTTTTTCCATTTCAAACAATACCAGATTTCAAAAGCACTATCAGACTTTTTTTATATTCAATATAGTATTGTATCATTTCATTTGTGACCCTGGAGCACAAAAGCAGTCTTAAGTCGCTGAGGTATATTTGTAGCAATAGCCAAAAATACATTGTATGGGTCAAAATTATTGATTTTTCTTTTATGCCAACAATCATTAGGCTATTAAGTAAAGATCATGTTCCATAAAGATATTTTGTCAATATCCTACCGTAAATATATCAAAACTTAATTTTTAATTAGTAATATGCATTGCTAAGAACTTAATTTGGACAACTTTAAAGATGATTTTCTCAATATTTAGATTTTTTTGCACCCTCAGATTCCAGATTTTCAAATAGTTGTATCTCAGCCAAATATTGTCCTATCCTAACAAACCATACATCAATGGAAAACATATTTATTCAGCTTTCAGATGTATAAATCTCAATTAAAAAAAATGTACCCTTATGACTGGTTTTGTGGTTCTGGGTCACATTTAACGTGTGCTAGTGTCAATGGTATATCGTTTAAAAACAGGCAAATATATACATATACATGATATACAATTATGTGCTATCAGTTTCAGTGCATTGCCAATACTTTTGAAACTTGTCACAGGAAAAGAAAATATAAAAGAAAAAGGTAAAATCCAATAGCAGCCTAATCAACCGAGAAAAAAATAAAAAATATTGGCTGATACCAAACATAGCTTCCCAATAATCATCCATAGCCCTTTATTTATTTAATATTTACAGTTACAGTTAATTCCGACTGTGCAGTTCAATTCCTCACTATAAAAACAAAGGCACAAGAGGTTTAAAAAAAGCCTAAACCCATGTAACACAATCCAGAGAAACACTGAGGTGAAACTCGACACTTACTATCCATCCTCTGTATGATAATCATAGGGCGGAGGACTCTCGTGCGGCCTCGAAGACATTCTGAAGACACAACAACATGAATATTTTTAAATACACCAAGTATAAAACTAACATAAATCATACGCACTTTATCTAATTTCACTATTATCAACTAAACGTCAATCGTCATTACGACTGAGCGGAAAATAAACAAAATTGACAATTAGTGGGTAAAACACACGGTGTAAAAAAGTACTATTTTAATATTTAAGAGAAACACACCATGAGAACGCCAGATTCTGAGACTCTTCACTAACTAAACGCGATTGAGTTGTTTCTGAAGTAGCCTAAATCTCAGTGATAGTCGGCATCAATGATCTTATATCAAATTAACGCAGATATAAAGCGCTGTTACGTAGGCTACTATAATTTTAATTACATAATATTCTATATTTTGTAGTTTCAGTCTCACCTGTTTGCGGAGTTGCTCTCGCGCACTGACGTTCACTGTGTCACTGTTCAGGACAGGTGAGACAAACAACCTGCCCTATAGATGATTAGACCCCGCCCACACACACACACACACACGCACGCACGCACGCACGCACACACACACACACACACAGAGCGTGTCTCAAATTCTAACGAGTTTCCTAACTAGACAGCTTCATGTGCCCAAGACTGATACCATGAGTTTATAACTCTACGTTTATAATGCTGCCTTATTATTATATACGGTAGCCTACCTAAAAATGCTGTCTAGATAGGCAGCATAGTAGATTTTGAAACACAGCCATAAAGAGAGACCGTCTGGTATCAGGATACAGACACGTTACAGATAAAAGAGTGAGTCTGCGATAAGAAACACGCAGGTTAACAGAGGTGTGGTGAGATTTCTATGGTGAAGACATTATTTTAATTTTAAACTTGCTTACGCAAAAATCTACTCTACAAACTTTATCTTAAAATCCAAAATGGTTCCCCGCATAGTGAGAACATGTAGCTAAAATGTCACAAATGTTATATTTGCATTAATTTTTTTTTATTCCAATATAATTGCACTTTGCAAACGGATGCTGTGGTTTGTGGTGGAAATGGAGGTTTGATGGAATTGATAGAGATGGAGAATTAAATATTTTCTTTAAAAGAGTGGTAATGAAAGTAAGCTTTTTATGTTTATGTTGCAATCAGCCATAGAGGGACATGTAAGCGTATGCTAAAACTAGTCTGATTCAGTAGTCTAGACAGGAAGGGAACAATAGGGATGCTTAGAAGAGAAGTGAATTTAACCAATCAAATTTAAGAAAACATTGCATTTCTTAACCCATAAATATATGTATCATTTTTTTGAGGTTGTAGAGTTGCTCTGTTGTGTCTGAAGTGCCTCATGGCCGGACTTTTTTTATTAAAAAATGTTCTCAATTACAACAAATTAGCTTGAAATGCTTTGACTTTTCACTCTTTACGTTATTTGCATATAAATCACCTGTTCAACTTGTCAAAATGCATATACAACACTGAATATATAAGGACAAGGCTGTTGTTCAGATCAAATACACAGTAGCAGAAAAATGAATTGAACTGCATACAATCATTAAAATAAACTTCAGTAAAAAAATTTTAAAAACAGCAGTTCTGCATACATACACAGACAACACAGAGTATTTCTTTAAACATTCATGCACTTTTAGTCAGCATTATGAAATATAAAATAAAAAAGTATTTTCAGTCAGTGCTCAAGACTCAGCGTGTACATTAAGAGCATGCAAGTTATCGATCCCTCATTGGATTACTGTTTGTAATATAAATCCAGACCAGCATGGCTCTGCAGATACAGTGGTCACATGTTCAGTGTAATACGATGTCCTGGCGTGAAAATGAAGGACCGTCACAGCAGGTTTGAATCTAGTGCTGCCCGTTTCAGCCGTAACCATCGTTCCAGCCCATGACTTTGTCGTACTCGTGAATCCTCTGCTTGATGTGCGAGAGTTTGTTCTTCAAGTACTCACATCTTTCCTTCTTCTCCAAAAATGAAGGATCCTAGGGACAAAAACACCATCATAGACATAAATGAGACCATGAAGCGGGAGAACTAAATATCCTCTCAATGGCCGCATACACAGTAATTAAATCTGAGCAACTAGTCTTTAAAGGAATAGTTCATCCAAAAATGAAAAATGACTCAACCTCAGGCCTCCAAGATGTAGATGAGTTTGTTTCTTCATAGGAACAGATTTGAAGAAATGTAGCATTGCATCAGTGTCTCAGCAATGGATGCTCTGCAGTGAATGGGTGCCGTCAGAATGAGAGTCCAAACAGCTGATAAAAACATCACAATAATCCACAAGTGATCCACACCACTCCAGTCCATCAGTTAATGTCTTGTGAAGTGAAAAGCTGTGTTTATAAGAAACAAATCCATCATTAAGACGTTTTTAACTTCAAGTCGTTGCCAAAATACAAGTTAATGATCCATAATAATGCTTCATCCATTGAAAAAGTCCATCTCCTGTTGTCCTCTCACGGTGCTTGATTTGTGCAGATTTCTCTCCTGATTCAGATGAGACAACTTTTTCTTCGGAGAAAGCAGTATTATGGATAGAGGAGTCGCATTTTGGCTGGAAACAATGGTTTGAAGCTAAAAAGTCTTAATGATGGATTTGTTTCTTACAATCATGCAGCTTTTGGCTTTATAAGACATTAATTGGTGGACTGGAGTGGTGTGGATTACTTAATGTGGATTATTGTGATGTTTTTATCTGCTGTTTGGACTCTCATTCTGACGGCACCCATTCACTGCAGAGTATCCATTGCTGAGACAGTGATGCAATGCTACATTTCTCCAAATCTGATGAAGAAACAAACTCATCTAGATCTTTGGTTGCCTGAGGGTGAGCACATTTTTAGCCTATTTTAATTTTTTGGTGAACTATTCCTTTAATGCAGCTCATCTGAGGTTCTAGAAAATCACAGAAACAAAACCGTGTGTCTTGACTGTGTCATGACCTCCTGTGCTATCACTCAAAATATGGCTCAAACTGTCTTTATAGAGGAGCCACCGATGGTCTGAGTGGCTACAGTTATTTCCTTCTCTTGAAAAGACACAATGGGGCAAATCCTGTGGGAAAATCAGCCTCCCCCTTTCCTCATCCTCCTTCCTTTCTTTCACCACTCGCGCTTCACAACGTTATAAATCAGCCAGACAAAACCTACTGGCCTGTAGAGCCCAGACAGAATCTCAAGACTGATTCTCAAGGCTGATTTTCTTGGGAAAAGGATTTAAATATAGTAATATCTCTTAAAATAAGCTGAGAGTACTACACTTTTTGTAGATGTATGTATAATCAAATTGCCAACATTTATGCTTGTCATGTGTACACTTGTGCATGGTTTAATTTGAACTGTAAGAATAGTGATGTGACCCTTATGATTGTGAATGTGGAATATTTTGTAACATTAAACCCCTAAAACAAACGTATGATGAACAAAATCACATTGTTTTCACATGTAGCTTATGTATGATGCTGCAAGTGACAGAATGGCATGTAAAAAAAAAAAAAAATCAGGTCAATTATTTCTTTGAAGGTAAAATAATAATAATAATCAAATTAAATAAAAACATTAATTAAATAGTGCACAATACAGTTTTAGTCAGTATGTTTACTAGTCAAATGGATTCCAATAACTCACCATCTTCTTCCTCTGATATTCCTGCAGGATTTTGTTGATGCGATCACGCTCCTACAATCAAAAATGAGAGATTTTTTTAGAATTATACTAGAATTATTCTTCTGAAATACATTATTTACATTTATGCATTTAACAGACACTTTTATCCAAAGCGACTTTCGAAAAAAGAACAAAAGCAAAAGCCAACAATATTCACAACATGCAATGCCAGGTTTATCAGACCAGATTTAACTAGATTTAGGAAGCAATGCATTAGTAAATGTTGAAATTAACATTAACTAAAATTAATAAATGCTTTATAAGTATTTTTGATTGTTAGTTCATGTTAACTAATGTGACCTTATTGTAAAGTGTTACCAAAAAAAGTTATTTTTTCTGAGGCATCAAAACATCTGTTCTTCTAGTGTCCAACAATGAACATTTAGGAAACATACTGCAAAGACTAGGATTAAAAATTAGTTTTTCCAAAACACATACAGAGACATGGATTTGTGCTTGATGAAATTCTTTTACAAGTCACAAAGGACAGACTAAAGTGTACAGTAATAGCAAATTTCGACTGACCATATGGCTGGTGGGATTTTGCGGTAAATTCTGCATCATCACATCCATTTCATCAAACTTCTTCAGAATCGCTTGAACTTCTACATGCAGCTCTTTATACTCAGAATACTGGTCATTAAACACGGCTTTATACTGGTCCCGCTGCTCGTCTGTTCGGATAGCTGGATATTTACTGCAGGGAAAGACAAAACACAGGGGTGAGCTTAATCAGAGAGCAAAAGCATCTCATGGTCACGAAATGAGTTCTCTTTTTTTAGATGGTGAAGCAAATACTCACGCGATGTAGTCCGGCATGATCACAGGTTTAGGAGCGTGTCCCGCTGGAATATGCCCTTTCACAACTTTGGGCTTGGCGACGGCAGGGGCGGCAGTGTGTGTGTGCTGTACCGGTGCAGAGACTGCCATCGGCTCCCTTGAACCATCAACAACCTATTAGAGTGAAGAGAAGGATACAAAATTACCAGCAATATTCTCTGACTATATCACATACTGACCCTTCGCTAAGCCTCGCCCACCTTAGTTTTGATTATTAATAGAGTGCTGGAGGAATGGTGTATTTTTGTGGGCCAAAACCCAGAAACAAGTTGCATTTTAGCACTTCTGGTTCCATCGTCCTGAAGTCAATGGGTTTTTGGTTAAATGTCTGAAATTAGGTCTGTGGTTACATCAGTAATAGCCGTTTTACTTGCCTTGAAAAAGGCTAATAAGCGGCTAAATGGGACTACAAAGGTTGTTGATAGGATATTAAACATCACTGAACAGGTAAACTCATCTTTGTTTGGCAGTCGAACATGGATGAAGGCAAATGAATGAAGTAAATTACCTCAGGAATAACTCTGGATTAAGATGCATTTAAATGTATGAATTATATTTTGTTATATTAGTCGCCAAATTGGTTTCCAGTATGCCCTTATAGGCTATATGCAAAACATTAAACTAGTAGAGAAATATGCAATGGAAATGTCTGCTTGTTAATCTGGGCAACAAATACTTATATTACATAACCAGAATTATTCATTTGAACTAGAAATGCTATACATCCAAAATTTTTAGCAGATGGCAATGCACCATGGGTAAACATGAGAACAGACAGAGCCAAAATACTTGCCAAATGCACAGCAGAAGGAGAATCTCTTGGCTGCATCTATAAAGCAGAAGCGGAGCTGATTCAATTATTGTTGTATTCATTTTTGCAACTATATTTAATTATACCAAATGAAGATATGAAGATACTGGCAATGATACATCATGATTAACTAGGTACGACATAACAATACTACAGCAATTTTCTGTTCACACAAGCAAAAATGGTGCACAATGTCACAAAATTACAGCCCATCTGAAAAATATTTAGTTTTGTTTAGTTTTTATTTACAATATTATTATAGTTAACTAAATCTAAAACATAAAAAAAATGTTACTTGAAGTAGAATAAACTTTAACTGAAGCAAAATAAAATATAATTTATTTTCATAATAAAATAAAACACTTTTTTTTATTTCAGCTAGTTGCCAAAGCAAAGTTTCATATTTTAATTTAGTTTAACTTGATGTACAAAATGTAATCTTAAAATTTAATGTAAAAACTATACAGACGTATAAAATAAAACTAATAAAAATGACAAGAACACAAAGAAAACTTACTAAAACTTTAAGGAAAATGAAAATAAAACACAATAAGAACTAATTTAAAATAAGAATAAAAAAACTAGAATAGCATCTTGATACTAAAATGACACTGTTTTAGAATATAATATGCAACAGAAATAGAAACCAAAATATAAAAATCTCACCTCCTGCCCATTACGTTCTCGTAGTCGTCGAGCTGCTTCGTGCCGCCACAGTTTTAGACACACTATGGCTCCGACCAAGTACACGATCATGGTGAAGAACAGGAAAATTATAGCGGCCGTCTGCCCAGCCTCAGTGCGACAGAAAGCGCCATTGATGCCATTATTGAAGTACTGAGAGTAGCAGAGTCCACCTCGAGTAGTGTCATTTACGTACACGCAACCAGCCGCCAAAAACAAGAGCGCAAGAGCCAGGTTTATGAAGAACTCCGTTAAAGGCCACCAATTTGAGTCCAGAAGTATAGTTTGATAGTACATGGTCATTCCCAAGACAAGCATTATAACAGTCACTATCCACGCCAATCCCGCCACCACAAGGATGAACGGCGTCTTGGGTCCGGTGTAGTTGGCGTAGCCATAACCGCCTCCATAACCGCCGTAACTTCCGTAACCTCCTCCGTAAGCCCCACCAGGCTGCGAGTATCCAAACATGTTAAACCACTCATTGTCTTTATGAATGTAAGCACAAACGCATGCAAAAATCGCTGCTCCAAGAAGCAGCTCGACGCAACCAAGAATACGTAAAAGTCCAGCCCAAGACTTCATGTAGGCGTAGCGCTGGTTGTATTCCTCGACTTTTTCGCCGTATGTCAAAGCAGTGTGCACCGTACGGCCGTCAACGGACTCCACAGGGTTGCCCAACAGCATTGCTTCACGCTCTTTACGCGAGTTATAACTGCCTCCGGATCCGCCGTACGGGTCGCGGTAGGAACCGGGAACCGACGGTGAGTGCGGCGGAGAACAACGAACGCCGTCAGTGGTCGTGTTCTTGCTGCTCGAGCCCAACATTGACTTCAACTTGCTGCTTCCGCTGCTGGACCTCAAGAAGTTCTTCCATGAGTCTGGGATGAAACGGTGGACGGGTTTGATGTCGATGGCTGAATCCCCGTTGTCCTCGCTTCCGCTGGGTTCAAATTCGGGGCCTATCGGTGGCTGGTTCGGTAGGGGAGGTGGTGGAAGAGGTTCGGAGTATAAAGAGTCAGATGTCCTGTGATCAGTCAAGCTGTGAAGACTCGGGAGTGAGCCTGTGGGTGCGTCGTTGTAGTGGGGCATGTTTCGGACACAACGCCGAATGGAGTCTCCTCCAGAATTTGCAATTATCCCTAGAGGAACATGAAGTAAAGAGGCTTTAGAAAAGATCTAGAAAACTGGTTTTAGTTCTTGTAGATTAGTGGTTCTCAACTGGTGGTTCGTGACCCAAAGATTGGTCAGAAGTCTGTTTTGAACATTGCAAATGACTAGTTTGTAGAGAGCGAGAGTCAAACTTTTATTCTAAAATTTGAGAATTCTAAAACTTCTTCTACTCTTGGTTGCGCATCTGTCTTTTATTTTCGTCTATTTTGCAAAGTTAAAACAAGTAAGTAGTCTTAACAACTTTTAAATAGAAGTAGGTTCCTGATTCCCCATAACTTTGTTGTTGATGTTAAAGGAAGTGCAAACACTGTTTTGATGGTGAATACATTTTTGCTTACTTCTCCATCAATTATGGTTCAGTTTTGGGTCATTAGTTGATGTGCAATGTAAAATCTGTGCCCTGAAGCAAAACCAGTCGAGAACCGCTATTATAGACAATGATGAATGGCGTCTCCTCCAGAATATGCAATTATCCTTAAAGGAACATGAAGTAAAAAGGTTTAGGAAAAGATCTAGGAAACTGGTTTTAGTTCTTGTAGAGTAGTGGTTCTCAACTGGTGGTTTGTGACCCAAAAATTGGTCACAGGTCTGTTGTGAACAATGCAAATGACTATAATTAAGCTTAGCTTGTAGAGTGAGCATTGCACTTTCTTCTTAAATTTAAGATTTGGATCGAGTGAATACATTTTTGCTTACTTCTCCATCAATTATGGTTCAGTTTTGGGTCATTAGTTGATGTGCAATGTAAAATCTGTGCCCTGAAGCAAAACCAGTCGAGAACCGCTATTATAGACAATGATGAATGGCGTCTCCTCCAGAATATGCAATTATCCTTAAAGGAACATGAAGTAAAAAGGTTTAGGAAAAGATCTAGGAAACTGGTTTTAGTTCTTGTAGAGTAGTGGTTCTCAACTGGTGGTTTGTGACCCAAAAATTGGTCACAGGTCTGTTGTGAACAATGCAAATGACTATAATTAAGCTTAGCTTGTAGAGTGAGCATTGCACTTTGCACTTTCTTCAAGCCTACTCTACAGTTGGTCAAGCATCTGCGTTTCATTTTAGTTTTGCAAATATAACAAATAAGTAGCTTTATTAACTTTTAAATAGGAGGAACTCCTAATTCCCATAACCTTTGTTGCTGACGTCAAAGGAAGTGCATCCAATCAAACACTGTTTGTTATTAAATATGTTTTTTGCTTTTTGCAAAAGTATGTTTTGGGGAAGTCGTGGCCTAATGGTTAGAGAGTCGGACTCGTAACCCAAAGGTTGCGGGTTCGAGTCTCGTACCGGCAGGGATTGTAGGTGGGGGGAGGGAATGTACAGCGCTCTCTCCCACCTTCAATACCACGACTGAGGTGCCCTTGAGCAAGGCACCGAACCCCCAACTGCTCCCCGCGCGCCGCAGCATAAATGGCTGCCCACTGCTCCGGGTGTGTGTTCACGGTGTGTGTGTGTGTTTACTGCTGTGTGTGTGCACTTTGGATGGGTTAAATGCAGAGCACTAATTCCGAGTATGGGTCACCATACTTGGCCACATGTCTTCACTTTTTTTTTTTTTTTTGGGTCATCAGTTAATGTGAAATGTAAAAATGGTCGTGAAGCAAAACCAATTGAGAACCACTATTAGGCCTATAGAGCAGATATTGTGTGCTAGAACATGTTCATGTTAATAGTTCAGAAACTGTAACAAAGTATGCAAAATTGTCTGCTTGTATATTGGTTTTTACTAACCAAGATAAAGCTTAATGATTTCATCCACTTACAGTGCAGGAAATGCCTCTCTACAAGTGAAAGAGCACAAGAAAAAGCTAAAGCATGAAGATATTATGCAAAAACCCTTTTCCAAAGCAGACAAGAAGCTATCGACACAAAAAAACACCATTCGGGATACCAGAAAGTGGTAGAAGAAACAAACCCCTTGGGAGCAACAGTGTCTTAAAGCGATGAAGAAGTGAACTTGCTAAATAAATGGAATTATATGTTGAGTATGTGTATGTAATAAGTAATTACATACACATAGGTAAATAAGAGTCAGAAACTAGAACTGCTATGTGGGACAATTATACACTTTAGCATAATTATGCAAAAATATTTGACTATGTAATGCTACAATTGACCAAGTATTCCAAAGACATGTGAGATAAATATTTATATTGATCTATGTACAATATATGTTCTCGGACACAGGTGCTCCCCAGGTCAGGCGGTCCAACTTTGTAACTTGAACATAGCAGCGACTGAAACAGTAACCCATCATCCACATTGCAAGAGCGTTAACTCTAAACCCACAGGAGATACGACTGAAACATTTACGACACAGAAAGAATCAAGGGCAACCACAGAGACAGAAATGAACATGCCTGTTCAAGAACTAGACGTCTGATTGGGTAATCACAGACTACTAACGCTGCGTCAACAGCATAAAATAAAGAAAACAACAATCTCCATGTTACATTCTTCCTTAAGCATAGTTAACCTAATGAAACAACAAGAGAAAAGTATTACAAATGAGAAAAAAACAAGACATTTTTATAGAATACCTTTCACACGCAGACACTGTGCAAGACTTACATTGGCCTTGAGTTCAGTGTGTAAAACTTCATTTGATATATGTGAATCCAAAGGCCTGAAAGACAGACAATAAGAAGAAGAATGTTATATATTAATAAAAGCAATCAACACATTCACGAAGAGCCAAAAATACCTGTATCTACATCACATGACACTAAACAAAGTACTAAAAGGTACCAAAAGTAATGCTATGCTTTTTGACCATATGTGATATACAGTGTTGGGGAAAGTTACTTTTAAAAGTAATGCATTACAATATTGCGTTACTACATAAAAAAGTAACTAATTACGTTACTTAGTTACTTTTTATGGAAAGTAATGCGTTAATAAAAAAGTTATATTTTTGGCAAATATAAAAGCCTTTTCACACCAAAAGTGAAATGAATAAGCCTCAGGCTGAAGGGAAAGTAAATTTACGTCCGTACAGTAGAATGCAGAAGAAGACAGTTCAACACACTTCAGCAATAAAAAAAGACACACAAATGTTTGTCTAGAGTAATTTGTGCTTATTAGTATGGTTGAATGGGATCATCGAAGACATTGGTTAATAGAATGGGATTAAATACAATCCATAAATAAAGGATATTTGTGTTGTTTAACATTTAATTATTGCAGGTTTGCGTCATATTCTGAGTTGCATTATTTTTATTAATTTTGAGGAATACTGAATCTGTGTTTTTTTTTTTGTGAGTGAGATGAATTAATGCATATTCATATTTATTTTAGAACTACAGTAACATCTTCTGATTTCTCAACATGTTGACACCAGATCTGTCAATCAATAAATTGGAAAAAAAAAGTAACCTGCGTTACTTATTTGAAAAAGTAACTCAGATATTCTCTTGTAAATTAAAAAGTAATGCGTTACTTTACTAGTTACTTGGAAAAGTAATCTGATTACGTAACTTGCGTTACTTGTAATGCGTTATCCCCAACACTGGTGATATATAAATACCATAGTACAAGCTAGTCGTTTTTTGTGGGTTGCTGGCAGTAATTCAACAATGTAACTAATTAGCAGTAATGAATAATACAACATGTTCGCGCCATTTAAAATGCTACAATGAATCTATTCATACAGTCCATGCTAAACTGAAACAAAGCGCGCTTAAGAAAAACACTGCGGGATCAACAGGTCAGCGAAGTTTAAATGATGGTTATTTATCCTCATTAGTGCGTAGATATACTCTCAAAACTAAGAGCTCTTAGTTGCTTTATCTCAAATATAAAGCTGAAGAACGGTTAGCAAACTGGAAGTAAACGACATGACAACAACAGCACTGACAGACAGATGTGTTTATAATAAAACAACAACGATCACATCTTTCGAAATGCGGCTTAGTTTTAACATATAAGGGTATATTATACGTAAAGCTTAAATAATACACTTTAAGGATGGTTTCGTCTTACCTTTTCCACCATCAAAGAGGTTTTTGTTCCTCTACATTTTTTTCGGGAAACACACACAGGTTTGGAAAGTTGTACCACGTGACGCAGCCTATCCCTGCGCGTGACGTCAGAGACTTGAAGACTTTACCTGAAGAGGGAAATAAAATATTGACCTGCTGTCATAATTCATTAGAAACTTCTTCTTCTTCTTCTTCTCACAGGCTGTAAGAGCAATGAGGACATTGACTGAAACTGACGCTCAGTATACAATATACAAATGTATACAGGCTACATTTTTTGAAGAGTAATATATTGGTTTACATAATAGAGTAATATAATGCATTACTGAAGTCATTTTAAAACTAAAGTAGTTATAAAAGTGCACATTGGGGATATTAACAATATTTAATAAGATATATTTTGAATAAATCACACACCTGACTCACTACAGGAAGAGTCTGTGCTTCCTCTTCACTATAAAGATGTAATTTATATTCAAATCAGAAGATGGAGAGTTTCATGTTGTGGATGCTGTTCCTCATGCCAATCCTCAATGGTGATGTCTACAGTCTTTCCTGACCTACGTTTCTGTGATTGACATATTTGCAAATCATCAGTATTGTGCAGTCACATCTTGCTTACTCTACATTATTTGCTGGGAAAAACAGCATGCTGTGTTTACTGTGTAAACAAGAGTTATCTCTTCATGTGCTGTCAGTGTGATTCATTTCCAAACATCTTTCGATAAAACTTGAAAAGGCAAATAGACTTTCAGTTGACACATGGAAAGCAGTTTTCATTCAGTAAGTTGAGGAACTAAAGAAGCATTTAAAGGAAGAATATGTGGAAATAGGCTCAGTACCTGCTTTAAAACAAGGATGTAGTGTTGTTCAGCTGAAAACAAAACTATTTCTCGAGCTGAAGAGGAAGATTAGTTAGGCTACTTAATATGATCTGTAAAAATCATATGATATATGATTTTAAAATATGATCTGTAATAAACATTTACAACACCTTTCTTATGTCACACTGCTAAAACACACTGGTATTGAGCTGCATAACTGATTTGCAAACTATTATGTCTTTTTATGGTCCACCTCCTCTTCTCATGGCAATAATTAATGAATAGGAGCTCTTTCAGTAACAGCTGAATAATCCTAAGGACTAACTTTTAATTTTAAATGTTCTGAGTATTTGTGTTGCTGTAGGAATAAACACACACACACACACACACACACACACACACACACACACACACAAAACTGATTAAATATTAACATCCCAGGCCAGCTATAACAGGGAACAGACCTTTGGAGAGAACAGAATGGTATGAACATTATGAACAAATGCTCATATAAATGTTCATATAAAGTTGTCTGGTTTTTAATAATCTTCTCAAAACGTTAACACAAAAACATCTAGCCTATACATTGTTCATGGAATGTTTTTCTTTTTTGTTTGTTTTGAATGTTTTAGTTGGACGTTTGTCTAAGAATGTATAAAGAACATTCAAAAGTAACGTTCTCGTAATGTTTGCAAAATGATGAAATGTTCCCTTAACATTAGCATAACCAATAAAAACAAAACTGTTTGTGAATGACTTAATGGTCTTTACAATGGTATGCACTGTATAAAGGCTCACGTAAGATCACGTGATTTTAGCTAAGTCACAACTTTCAAAACTGTTGTATGCAGTTTTTGTCTCCTGGAAGTTTTTTTTTCTTCTTCCTCTCCGAAAAGACAGAGTTGTTAAACAGCAATACAGTCCATTGAACACTTCAGTCCCTTACTGACTCTTTTTTTTTTTTATTCCTGTCGAAAATTAAAGGGGTCATATGATGCGATTTCAATTTTTCCTTTCTCTTTGGAGTGTTACAAGCTCTTGGTGCATAAAGAAGATCTGTAAAGTTGCAAAGACTAAAGTCTCAAATCCAAAGAGATATTCTTTATAAAAGCTAAGAGTCAGCCACGCCTACCTAAAACGGCTCGTTCTAACACGCCCCCACATACCTACGTCACTATGTGGGAAGATTTGCATAACGCCGCCCAAATGTTCACGCAAAGAAAGGAGGCGTAACTTTTATTCTCGCTGTAGTATTGTTGTTGCCGCCACCACCATGTCGTGAAGGCGCTGTGTGCTTCGTTGTGAAAGCGAAACTACTTTGTTTGGCCTTCCAAAAGAGGACGATATCTGCTTCGTCATGCCTGGAGCTGATCCGTGCTGGTTGCTGAGGAAATACAACAACTTCGCTGTGGATCACCGGATCGGCTTTCACCGTGGACGAAGCGGAGTCCAGCCCGGGGTCGTCACATGTGGTTGCCGCAAGCCTGCCCGCCGCTCCTTCGTCGAATCCGGCCGGCCGTTCCTCACGCTAGCCCCCGGCCTCTGCTCACTTTAGGCCGCCGCTCACTGTAGGCTGTGTGTGATGCTGTTTCGTTGTGAAAGCGAAACTTATGTGTAAAATAATGTGTTTTTTGAACCTTAAACCGCATAAACACATTTCATTACACCAAATATAAAACAATGTTCTTTTTAGCAACATCATATGACCCCTTTAATATGACGCCGTGTCAAAAATTGTGCGCGTCCCCTTTAAACAGCGAGTCTCGCGCCGGGTGGAAATGGTCGCTCGCGCAGTCAACTGAGGAAAAAGAAAACATTAGCTAGCTGCTAACAGTGAAATACACTAACATTTAATCTGAATACAGCCAACAAACGAAGACGACTGAACAATGACACATATTAAGGTAGCTAATGGAGCGGAATGATATCATAAAAAAGAATATTCCAGCCACCTGGGTTATATTTATGTTTGTGTGTGATTAGACGCTAACAGCTAGAAGCTAGTTAGCAGATTGCTAATGATAACTGAACAGCTAATATAACTTTATGAAAATAGTAAGTTAACGTATTGTTTATTTTTGATATTTTGGGGTTGACGTTACGAAAGCTTTATTATTGTGTGCTGAAACGGTTTGAATGGTGTGCTTTATTAGTTCCTGACAGTGCAGTGAGCAGGCAAATTATATTCATATGGGTAATTAGAGACTTTATCTTAGATAAATAATGTTAGTAGTAATATTGAAAATAATAGGACTAATAAGCACTAAGTAAACGTTATCCGGTTCATTTAGATTAATAATTAACAGCCCTTTCGAAACAAAGATTTATCTCATAGCTCATGACAGAGGAATCATAGATAGTTACCATAGTCTGAGTGAATTAATTTAGTATATTGTGTTCGTATTCATAGTTTATTGTTTGAAACGTATTGCTATATACAATGTGTTCTTTGTCAAATCTTTGATTTGCACTGCAGACCTGGTGAAATCACACTAACACTTTTCACTTCACAATAAATCACAGCAAAGTAAACATCCAAAACCGTTACTGTGAATTCAGATGTTGAAAATATTCAATCTTACAATTATACAAATCTTCAGTATTAAATAATAGCCATACATATTTGTCCCCACTTTTTACTTAGTTGTACTAAATCATTGAGAACAGCTTGTCTCTTTGTTTCTTATTATTTTGTCTATTACTGTCAGTAACTACCAAGTATTCCCTAGTTAGATTCCTAAGACATAGAAATGTTATATTTGTAAAAAAATTTGTAATTTGTAACTTTCTGTCCCAACTGCCCTAGTTTCTCTGCAGGGGTAAGTGAGGCGTATCGTACCCTGTCCTAGGATGGACAGTTATTTTAAGGCTGCTGTGTGTGACCTGGACAAGCTTTTGGATGACTTTGAACTCAATGCAGGTTTGAGACTTTTGCTTTACTGATATTGTAGTATTACAAATATTAATTTTGAACTTCTCAATTGGTGAGGACACAATTCCTCTAGGGTGAATTGATGTAAATTCAACCACTTTTGCCATTCATTTAATTGATCATACGTTCTGTATAATGTGTATGTATCCTATAGTTTATGTATGTAGTTGGTAGCCAACATATGTATATGTTGGTAGTTTCTGAATTTTGAATCTAATTTATTCTTTCGATGGCAAAGCTGAATTATCAGCATCATTACTTTAGTCTTGAGTGTCACATGATCATTCAGAAATATGCTTAGTTATTAATTGGTGCTCAATTATTAATAATTGTTCTTAATTTTATCTATGTTGAAAAGCGTTTTGCTGCTTCATATTTTCATGGAAACAATGTTAATTTTATTTTTCAGGATTATTTGAATGGAAAGTTCAAAAGAACAGCATTTATTTGAAATACAATTTTTTAGTAACATTTAAAAAAATGTTTTAATTTTAAATCGTACTTACCCACTACTTAACACTGCTGTGTCATGGTTTCCACAAAAATATGAAGCATCAAAACTGTTTTTAGTATTGATAATAATAAGAAATGTTTCTTGAGCAACAAATCAGCATATTAGACTGATTTCTGAAGGATCATGTGACACTAAAGACTGAAGTAATAATGCTAAAAATTCAACTTTGTATCACAGGAATAAATTACATTTTAAAAATATATTTAAATATAAAACAGTTCTTTTAAATTACAATAATATTTTCACAATATTTTCTGTATGTTTTAATCAAATAAATGCCTTGGTGAGCATAAGAGACTTCTTTCAAAATCATTAAAAAAATCTTTATTTTAAACTTTTGACTGGACAAATCTCATATATGATGTGTTATTCATAATATATAATGTGTGCAACAATATATATCCCATGTATGTTGTCTGATCTTATAATTTTATGTTTTTTTTATCGTATCCTAACATTTATTTTGGTTGTTTTATTATGGCTGATGTTTTCATGTTAGCTACATTATAAATTAATATGATGTTTTACTTCATTTTTAGAGGAGCTTGAGAACAAGCCCGCCACTTTTACAAGCCCTCCTTGTCCGGACGCCACGATTGTCCCAGGTCACCATTTGGACCTTCAGAACTTCATACCAGAGCAACACACGGTCTCGCAAACACTCCCAGATGTCAATGCCCTGCACTATGGACTTGCATCACAAAGTATTACCTTAAACCAAAAAGATTCTTATTCAAATGAACAGCCACTCACAGATGTGGACCTCCTGTCCTCCGTTGATAGCAGAGGCATCAAAAGTTCGGCTCCTCCTTGTCCGGACCGCTCCCTAAAGCCTGTGTGTGACCTGGTGAATGATACGGGTTCTGCAAACCTCCAGCAGGCTGACAGTCAGGAGGACTTTAAAGAACTGGATGTTCCTGAGAAACTAACTAATGAGGTGCTGCTAGTGGACTTCGAGAGTCCTGTAGTATCTACTCCCGAAGATGCTTCTAACGCCGGTGAATTACCAAAACATGACTCTGAGATTAACTATAACTCATTCAGCCTGCTAGATGTCATATTACCGGCTGTTGGTGACCCTCATGGTTTAAGTAGCATCACACCTTTGGAGTGCAATCGGATTGAAAGTTCTCGTCCTGAAGACTCAAACGCCAATGATCAGAACAGTTCTCCATGCGAAGTCTCAGTAAACAAGGAAGATGTTAGTAATTCAGATCCTCATGCTACAAATGAAGCTGTTTCAGCAACCAGAGAAGAGCATGCTGTATCGCTGCAGCCGGACTCAACAGATACCCAACTGTCTGAAGATCTCAGTGTCAAAAATCCAGAAGATTCAGCTGGAAGTCCCTCCCTGGAGAAGGAACCTTCTCTATCTTGCTTGCCAATGGCCGTATCTATGTGTGGATCCCTTGTGGCGTCTTTAGACCCACAGGCAGCAGTAATTGAAACCAAAGACGTGGCTGAACTGGAAAGAAATTCAGCGATTCAAGAGGCTGAAGAGTTAATTCTTCCGTTAGAAGAACCCACAACACCATTCTCCTCCAATAGGCCTGATTCCTCACCTGAAGATGAACCTGAGCTTGTCCAAATCATGTCGAACACAGAAAAGGCGACTGCTGTCTCTGGCCATTACCCTGAAAGAAACTTTAAGCACAACTTGTCGTTGACAGAGAAAGAGTTGTGTGAAAGCAACCCATCTCCGCCCTATTCAGAAAGCCCAAATTATTCCTACGAGTTCAGTATCACCAACGATTACCTTCCTGAAAGCGACCAGACTGTGATGATGGTTACGGACGAGGAGCTGGACGCCTTTCTGTTGGGTCAGGATGTGAAAATCAACTCCGACACAGGCGCAGAAAAATTCGTAGATGACGGCTTTTCAGAATTTAACGGAAACGTGGAAGGCTTTTTAGATGAGGAGCTGCAGAGCTTTAAAGTTGAGACGTTTGCTTCTCCTGAGAGCGATGGTTCTCTTCAGTATCTGGAGGAGAGCGAAGGTTCGAACGTTTCTTCCTCATCTCAGGAGAGCAGCCCGCTGAGGACAGATGCCACACAAACAATTAGCCATGAAAATGCAACCAGCCCTGTTGAAATTCAGTCAGTTTGCACCCCTAACCAAGAGTCAAATTACGGTGGGGCGAGACCAAAGCAGTTGTCCAACCAAACCACACGGCCTCCATCTGAAAGACACCGGACCGGCCATGCTGAACCCAATGTAGCAGGCCTTTCTGCAGAGAATGGCTTGCAAGTTTCTCCCAACCAAGATGAAAATAACTGTGAACCCCCTTCTTATCAGCAATATGATGCCAGTTACGGCCATGATGAGCTTTCAGAGCCTCCACCATACCCAGGAGAGAGTCCTGATCCACCAGGAAACGAGGTCGAGGGTCTGGGGTCAAAGCAGCCTCCTTGGGTGCCGGACTCCGAGGCTCCTAACTGCATGAATTGTGAGCAAAAGTTTACCTTTACCAAGAGGAGACACCATTGCAGAGCATGTGGGAAGGTGAGTTTGTTGTCTCTCAGTGTCAGTACCCACAATTATTTGGAAGATATTAAATAGTTTGGGGTCTTACGATTAATTTTTTAAAAAGAAATGAATACTTTTATTCTGCAAGGATGCATTAAATTGATCAGAAGTGACCATAAAGTTATAAAAGATTTGTTTCAAATGAATGCTGTCCTTTTCTATTAATCAAAGAATCCTGAAAAATAAAATATCATGTTTTCCACTGAAATAAGATGCACCTGTTTTCAGCAAATAATAATAAATGTTTATTTAGCAACAAATCAGCATATTAGAATGGTTTTTGAAGGATCATGTGACACTGAAGACAGGAATAATGATGCTGAAAATTCAGCTTTGATCACAGAAATAAATTACATTTTAAAATATTCAAATTTCTCCTGAATAGATGTTTTAAATTGTAGTAATATTTCACAGTATTACTGTTTTTACTGTATTTTTGATCAAATAAATGCAGTCTTGTTGACAGGGCCGCATTAAGACCGCAATGGGCCCCGGGGCTATGACTTACTGCAGGGCCCCCCGTTACAATAATGATATAGCTTAACATAGGATTTTTATCCAATCAAAGTTTCATCATTCTTGTTACCAATTCCAAAATCTCAAAACAATAAAAAATACTAGCACTATGTAAAAACAAACTTACTGAAGACAAGTAAACAGTCATGAATTACTGAGTAAATGATGACAGTATTACATTTTTGGGTGAATATCCCTTTAAAATCTCATCATATAATGCCAGGATCGCATAATAGCCAATTAGTGCACATGCTTTATCTTTAACTATTAACGTTCACTTAAGACACAAATGACTGTGTTGATGAGGAGACAGACATTTTGACACATAACTATGTGTATTCGAACGTTTAAACACAAGGCGCGAAAAATAACTCTTAGTTTAGTCAGGCGCTGTACGAGCAAGTATCAGAAACTGTCTTAACGCGCGCATTTGCCAAAATGAATTCTATCCCACTGCTTAATGTCCCTGAACAGTTAAATTAGTTTTTAAACCAAAATGCTTAAAATACGTTTAAATGAAAAGCTTACATGATGACGCGCAAAATGAATTTCTCAACCCATAAGCGAATATACTAGCCCTATAGAGTTTGTTCAAACACAAAAAGCACTATAGCTACATCTATCAAGTTAATAATCAAACTAACCTAAAATCTGTGGGGATGATGACGCTGTGTTTTTATCTGCTCCATATGTCCGGTCCATTTGCGGTTCCACGACTCCCACTCCATCATCAGCTTTAGTAATATAAACTAGCTGTGGAGTTTAGTGACTAACTCATGTTTTCCCCTCAGTCCTAATTTTTTTCTCTCACTATTTTATTTTTTTTTAGAATAGTTGACATTTTTACTTATCGAAGATTGTTCTTTGCATGACCATTTCTAGATTACACCAGAACGAAGTGAAGAGAGGTGAATGCAGACATTAGGAGCAGCGATCACCTGATAGATAGGCTACGTGCACAGTTTGTTCAAAAGTAAAATATATAATAAATGCATTTGATTGGTAAAACAAATTCAAATGTGACGTTTTAATCTCTAATGGTAATGCATGGAATTTACGGAAAACTCCACTAAATAATAGCGGTAAAAAGTGAGGGGCGTGGTGTTTTTTTTGCGATCGGCGCTACCGATGTTTGTCAATCTACTCCACAGCCAATCACGGGCCCCCTCCTTGCTCGGGCCCCGGGGCTTCAGCCCCGCCTAGCCCAATGGTTAATGCGGCCCTGCTTGTTGAGCAGAAGAGTCTTCTTTCAAAAACATTGACTTTACATTAACGTTAACATAAAATTTTAAACTTTAGTAATTATATATTTAATAATTTGATATAATACATTATAATAATAATAATTAGCTGCATTGGTTTTATGATGTATTTTACTGCACTATATGGCTGAATGTATATAAACATGGATGTTTGTAAATGTCTGGTAAAAGGGCCTCTTTAAAAAAAAAAAAACAATGTTAAAAAAACAGAATTGTTACAATATTGGTTATATACTGTATATATCGGTCTCAAATCAATCTAATTAGTGCATGCATATTAAGTATTTATTGAACCGAACCTGTGACCACAGCAGCATGATACAAACTGAACTGAGCGATTTTACCTATACATTATTATGAAAAATCTAACACAAATATATTGTACATTTAAAAAAAATCTTAACAACCCCAAAGTTTATTTTGTTTTGTTTTGTTTTGTATAATTGACCATTGTCCCAGGGAGGTGATTTACTTGCTATATTACTTTGTACTCTTTCTTCTCACATAACAAAATAGTTTAAACTCTGATCAATATTTCATGTCCATTTATTATTTGATCACGTAAGTATCTTCATAATAAGCAAGATATGTACAGTCAGACAGTCATTATTCAAAATAAACCCTTTTACATTTGAATCCTTATCACCCTGTCAGGGTTTATTTTGCATAAATGAACATAATTAGAGTCAGTAATGTGTTTGCTTCAGTTCTGAAAGTGACTTTGTAACTTTGTTGTAGTTGAGTGTGCCCTGACTTTTGGAGGTGAAAGGCAAATAACCGCAGTGTGAATCAATGAATTAACATGCAGTCAGCTGCGTTGATTTCGAGCAAAGGTCTGTGCCATTGTGTTCTAGTTTATTTATAACCACAGGAAAGCCTTAAACCTGTAGTCCACTGCCTTAGACAGCAAAAGTGCTCATTTTATGTATTGTTGCGAGGTCTTTTGTTTGTATTACGTCAGTGTGTGGTTTATTCTGCTCTGGAGGTGCTAAATATAGAGGCGGATTTGCTGGGTCAGCAGAATGTATTTTTAGCGCTGATATAGTTTCCCGCTTGAATTGCTGCACTGAGCTGCTGTTTTCAAGACATATTGGGCCAATAAATAAAATGGGCTAAAGGACACCAGAGAGTTTTCTCCAGGTTTATGTTTGATGAAGTACTGCGTTTATCCAGTGTTTTAGTGAATAATGTTGTCTGCTTTGCAGGTGTACTGTGCAAACTGCTGCAACCGCAAATGCAGACTGAAATATCTGGATAAAGAGGCCAGGGTTTGTGTCATCTGCCATGTTACCATACAGAGAGGTGAGTGCCAAATCACTGTAATATACTCCCTAGCTGGCTTAATAAAAATGAATTCAATATGTTTAAGTGGATGCAATGCACTGTACCTTTAAAACATCCATTACAACAACCAAACATTAAAGGGATAGTACACCCAAACATGAAATTTTGCTGAAAATGTCCTCACCCTCAGACCATCCAAGATGAGTTTGTCTTCATTGGAACAGATTTTGACTTGCTCACCAATGGATGCTCTGCAGTAAATGGGTGCTGTCAGAATGAGAGTCCAAACAGCTGATAAAAACATGACAATAATCCACAAGTAATCCACACCACTCCAGTCCATCAGTTAATGTCTTGAGAATCAAAAGCTGCGTGTTTGTAAAAAACAAATCCATCATTAAGATGTTATTAATTTAAACTAAATCCAGTTTTATGGATTATAATTTTGTATTTTGGTTAATAGCAGCAGTTTTAAGTTAAAATGCCTTAAATGCCTTAATTAATGCCTTAATGTGAATTACTTGTGGATTATTGTGATGTTTTTATCAGCTGTTTGGACTCTCATTCTGACGGCACCCATTCACTGCAGAGCATCCATTGGTGAGCAAGTGATGGAATGCTACATTTCTCCAAATCTGATATAGAAACAAACTCATCGACATCTAGAAGGCCTGAGGAGTGTATTTTCAGCAATTTATAATTTTTGGGTGAACTATTTCTTTAAAGGCCGACAATCTGTGGCAGTGGTTCATGTCGGTGTAGAAATGGGTATGACCCATTTCTACACTTAGGCCTACATGAACTACTGCCACAGATTGAACCATGGTTTATTTTTAACTGCTGTAATGTGGTAAACAGAAATTAGGTTGATAAAATGAGTGTTTTTGAGGAAGAACTACTCGAAAGCACTCATTGTATTGGTATTGTGATATTGGCATTACATCTTTGAAAGAGCTTTGTTTGATGCACTTAGTATGTATTAGTTATGTCTGTGAAGTAATCAGCTCTAAAGGCCCGTTTGCATGTAAAACGATAACAATAATGAAAACGTTGTCATTTACAGCTGGGAAAAAATAGTTCTGAAAGCGATTCCAGAGGTATCACTCCTCTGTGCAGTCGACCGATATGGGTTTTTTGACAGCCAATGCCGATATCTTGGAAAGCGCGATCATGCAGGATACAAATGCACACTTCACAAGATCTCAACTAGATTCAACTAAGTCTGCAAGGTTTGTGAAATTAAATGTTCATTAGTCATTCAAAGATTTGTTTAAATTATATAAATGCATATTTGCTGAATGCTGACGCAAACGAGAAAATATTATAATGTTTGCCTTTCTATTACTAATAATATTAAAGCAATCGTTATAATACTTTTTTGTATAGATTTTAATTCCTTTGTTTAACAGTTCTATCTGATTATTAGATAGACTTCTATCCATATTAGACAGAACTGAACGACGACAGCGAACAGGAGGGAAATTGTGAGCGGTGTGTGCTCAGGCGCTGCCATTCTCAGCACCGCCAAAATAAAAGTTCCCCCCTCGAACACATCGGCCAAACAGAAAAACTTATCGGCCGATGCCAATATTTGAAAAATGGCAAATATCGTCCGATATATCGGCATTGGCGATATATCGGTCGACCACTAGTTGTGATATGAACTCTGTTCTTTTAAAAATAGAACAATTTTAACTATTTTGCAACTCTATCGGTCTTTATTAGTTCTGGCAGATAGTAACTCTGATTACTAAAGGTGCATTGACACCAAAAACGATAACTATAACCATAAAGTAAAAAAAAACTTTCTAACTCTAAGAAAATAGTGGCATCCACACAAAAATAAAAGGATAACAACATAGAGAAACAATATCGTTGGAATCATTTTTTTCATCTAATGAACGATAAAAACATTAAGGGGGTGGTTGACAGTTTTTTTTTCTAGGCTTGATTGTGTTTATGGGGTGCAGTCTAACATGTGTTAATGCTTCGTTTTTTAAAAAACGCATTATTTTTCACATAATTTACCATTATTCTACACCGCTCTGTCCCTTCTCCTATAAACACGCTGATCATTTTCTGGTTTTATGAAGCCCCTCCCTCAGAAATACGTGATGGGCTCAGATTGGTTAGCTGGCCCAGTGTGTTGTGATTCGCTAAACCACCTAAACGTCCCGACCCAATTTCTGTTAGTTTTTAAATATTTTTTTATTTCAGTTTAAGTAATTTTAGAACTTAACTTTATTTCACTTAGTTGCCAAGGCAGCATTTTTATGTTCTTAATCTCATAAGTGTATTTTATTTAATTTAAGCTTTACTACTTTTTTTAGTTTCAGTTAGCAATAATAACACTGGCTCACTTGCGTCCCTTTTGAAAGAAGCAGATCCCGTATCCTTTTAATTTGTGTCCAACTTTTTTGTGAACCAAACATCTGAAGCTCTTTTATTTTTCAAGGGCTGATTTAATGGAGAAGATCAAGGTTTTATTTTACTTTTTTGTCTTGGCCGGTCTATAAAAATAGGCTGGCACGCAGTGTGTGGCCGAGCGTGCGGTCCATTTGCACATTAAAAAGGACATTCATCACAGAGCGTCAGTGCTGCGAGGGTTCTCGCTGGGTTTGGTGCAGGGCTGGGTGGAGCCAGGGCACTGGTGCATGTCCTTGAGTGTGTGTTTGTGTGTGTGTGTGTGTGGTATAGGACCCACCTGGTGCAGTATTCGTGACACTCTCTCATTCACTCTCCGGGTTGAGGAATAGAGTTAGACACACACATAAACACACACACACATTTCGTCTTCAGGCGAGGAGGGTTTGTCACCACTCTCAGCCCAGGGCAGCCATTTAATACGACCTCTGTGCGTGTGTGAGACGGACAGACTGAGCTTGCACTCGCAGCCAGAGACGTTCGCCTGGTCCAGGACAGACGACAACTCAGTGTGAGCTTGCGGAAGTGAGCTGCGCCCTGTCTGGGATGAGAGAGGCTCAAGGATGCGCCCTCTATCTCATTCACTCACGGACTCTCTCTCGCTTAACGGCAAGGGGGACACTTCCTCTGTCGCTCGGCGCACACTAACGCAGTCCTGGGAGACTAAAAGGCAACCCGTGATTAACCTGGAAGAGAGTTAATTTAGGATGAGGTAAGCTCCCTGAACTGAATCGAAATCGAGCCCTCTTGAGGCTCAAAGTGTAATTGATCATTTAATTTGGTTAACTATTTAAGTTTGTAACTTTTTTGCACCGTCTTTAGTGAATTTCCACATGCTGAAGGACGTTCCGTCCTGCTGGTTCTTGGCTTCACCGTTGCCATCTGTCTTGTGGTCGTAGCCGTTTTCACAGTGAGCCAGCATATTCGGCTTTCGTGCTTCTAGCTGACATGTTTGCGGGTGTCACAGGCAGTGCCAGTGTAATCAGGTCGATGAGCATCTATGAGCCTTAATCAACATAATGCACTCGCGGCTGGAGGAGGTGTCAGCACACTGGGCTGTGGCTGCACTGGACGTCCTGTTTCTTGAGTTCGGTTTGGTGGCTCATTGCCCATCACTTTAATTACAACAGTGCTGTGATTGACGCTCAGTGCGCTTGCTTGTAAATGTTTGATTTATTAGAATATGACTCAGCTGATTGAGGTTTGTACTTTGGACTTTAGTCATCGTTTGGTTTACCACAGGTCAACAACTTGACAATAGATATTTCTAACAAAATATTTGAGTGTACATTATACTACCATTCAAAAGCTTGGAGTCTTTAAGATGTTTTTCAAAAAAGTCTCTACTGCTCACCAAGGCTGCATTTATTTGATCAGACACCATTAAAAACTGTACAATTGTAAAATATTTTTGCAATTTAAAATAGCTTTTTTTATGTGAATATGTTTTTAGATGTAATTTGTTGCTGTGATCAAATCTGGATTTTCATCATCATTACTCCAGTCTTCAGTGTCACATGATTCTTCAGAAATCATTCTAATATGCTGATTTGCTGCTCAAGAAACATTTCTGATTATTATCAATGTTGAAAACAGTTGCTGCTTCATATTTTTCTGGGAACAGTGATACATTTTATTTTTCCGGATTATTTGATGAATAGAAAGTTCAAAGGAACAGCATTTATTTGAAATAAAAATCTTTTGTGACATTTTAAGTGTACTGTCGCTTTTGAACAGTTAGTCAATGCTGAATAAAGGTATTTATTTCTTTAAAAACTAAATCTTACTCACCCTAAACTTTTGAATGGTAGTGTATTATAAATATATTTGACATTTGAACTGCTTTCACTGCATTTAAAGTGGCAGTTCACCCCAAAATGAAAATTGTCATCATTAACTCATGTTGTTCTGAAGCCATATGACTTTTTTTTTTATTGAATACAAAAAGCAGAACATTGTCACTTTTCTTTCCATAAAATTAAAGCATATAAACCAGAGGTTGTCGATCTCTGAAAAGCACCATAAAAGTAGTTCATACTTGCCAGTGTGCTATTGAAAGTCATCCAGAAGTTAGATGTGTGAGGAACAGATTGAAACGTATTCACTCTGCTGCAGTGGAGGGCAGGGTTTTCAGTAAATATTTACAAAGATATGGACGACAGCACACACGTCTACTTATAACTACTTATTTTTTGGAACTTTTTGGGCTAAGTCTCTGTTTTTGTGTTCAACAGAAGAAAAAAGAAAGTCATAAAACTTGAGGATGAGTAAATGATGACTGAATTTTTGGCTGAATTATAAACTCCTTTTTTTTGTGCGAGTATGTATGTGTGAGTAAAACAATATTAATTTTGAAATAATTTAGGATGAGACTTTGATTGGATAGTTACATATTAGATTTCTTTCATTACATAATTCGAAAAGTCAATAAAGTCAGATATGAAGTAGTATATTTTACAAAAGTATTAATTAAATTGCCTTAATTTTAATTTAATCTTAATGTTAACTAAAGTTGTCTACAGCCTTTAATGAGAAACCTCATACATTTCTAAAACATTTACCCACTGTTCCTTTCTCTCATTCTCTCTCCCAGCATGACCTTTCATTCACCACACTGTAAAGACTGATTTAGGAATGGCTGATTTTGTGTGTTTGTGTGCAGCTCAAGCCCATGAGAGAATGATGAGCCCTACTGGGCCCAGTCCCAATCCCAACATCCCATCAGAGTACTGCTCCACCATACCGCCCATGCAGCAGGCCCGCGCCGCCGGCACCCTCAACTCTCCCCCACCCACCGTCATGGTCCCCGTGTCTGTCCTCAAACACCCCGGTAATGACGGTACGCACTGCACTCTGAGCCAGAGTTATAGATCTTATGGCTATAAAACACAGTGACTTCCACTTAATATAATTACTTCATGAATGAAAGAGTGACTGCGTCCCAAATTTGCATGCACTACGTATCATATAGTGTGCTAGACTAGGTTACACTACTGTAAAGGTTTTGGGTCAGTACGATTTTTAATGAATATTTCTATTCAGCAAGTATGCATTAAATTGATCAAAAGTGTCATTTATAGACATTTAAAACGTTACAAAAGATTTCTATTTCCAATAAATTCTGTTCTTTTGAACTTTTTGTTCATCAAAGAATCCTAAAAAATAAAATGTATCACAGTTTCCACAAAAATATGAAGCAGCACAACTGTTTTCAACATTGATAATAATAAGGAATGTTTCTTGAGCAGCAAATCAGCATGTTAGAATGATTTCTGAAGGATCATGTGACACTGAAGACTGGAGTAATGATGCTGAAAATTCAGCTTTGATCACAGGAATAAATTGCATTTTACAATATATTCAAATAAAAAAAAGGTGATTTTAAATTGTAATAATATTTCACAATTTCTAGTGTATTTTTGATCAAACATTTGACCCAAACAAAACCCACAATTTTAAACGGTATTGTAATTAGTGTAGAAAAAATAGAAAACAGAAAAAAAAATTCCTCTTCATCACACCAAATATCATGGACATTTTATTTGATACACCTATTTCAAGTCAGTGTTATTTTAGTGTCATTGATATACTATTATAGTTTTATTAATATTTTAAATTAGATTTTGTTTTTATATTTTGTTTTCATTTAAATTTTAAAGTTTAGTAAATGTGTTTTGTTTTTGTCATTTTTTTTAAATGTCTATATAGTTATTAATTTTTAGTTAAATTTTAGTTATTTTAGCACTTTAAGTTAAACTGAAATAAAATAAGAATTGATGCATTGGCAACTAACTGAAATGTTAGATTTTTATATAAATTTTATTTCAGTTTAACCTTTTATTTTGAGTAACAAACATGTATCTGTGTGTATATATATATATATATATATATATATATTAGTTTTAGTTATTTTAGTTTTATTATTTTAGTTTTAGTTAACAAAAATAAACCTGTTTCAAGCCTTATCCTAACGAGTTGCTGTTTTTGTTTCTCCATGTGTTCTCGTAGGTTTTCCACGTGAGCAGAAGCATGTGTGGTTTGCTGATGGTATCCTGCCGAACGGTGAAGTCGCCGACACCACCAAACTGTCCGTACAGACCCGGAGATCCTCTCAGGAGTCGAGCCCAGTAACGCCAGACCCGCCAGGGGTGAGACGGCTAAATCCTCTTAACTGATGCTGGAGAGAACTGATAATGACAACTGAAGTCATTAACTGATTTGCTGCCTTTCAGCCTGATGGTAAATTGCCTGGTGAGTGTGATGAGAGCGCCGGAGGAAGTTCTGACAGTGCTGCCGAGGTGAGCCGCCCGCCCCTCAGAGGCCCGTGGGACTACGGCCTGCTCTGTGCGGTGGGCAGCTGTGTGCAGAGAGCGGTCAGTCTGGTGCCGGAGGATGATGAAGGTCTGCCTCCACTGCTCATTACCACAGGAGAGGAGGAAGATGGGGGTGAGCACTTTCAAAGGCTTAAACTAGAGGGTAGTCTCATTTTGATTGGGCTATAAGTCGACATCAATATTTATCAAAAAAACAAATGCACAATATCGAAAATAAACTTGAATATGAACTCATGTACTTCATCTCCAGAGCTGTCACTTTCGCCATCATTTCATTTGAGAAAAACTAGTGTCAGATACACACACAAACTCAAAGGTCTTCGCAATGACCCACCAGAATAAAAGTATGGTTTAATTTGAAGAAATTATTACAAAAATATATTGCTGTTATATAGTAAAATGTACTTCTCCTCTCAAAGTAAAAAATTATAATAATACAACAATAAAACATTACTTTGAATTATTATTATCATTAATAGTATTATTATTATTATTTTAAGGAATATCATACAACCAAGATTTTTTTCATCCATGTTTTAATTAATACAGTATAAAATTTCTGCGCTTTATTTGACCAAAAAAAAAGTTTGACATAAAATAACATATTTTTGCTGGAAATTAGTTGTTATATTTTTGTTTATTTGTTAAAGTTTTAAGAATTTGCTTCTTTAGACCTCTTTTTTTGATTAAACAGAAATGCAAAATATGGGGAAAAATATTTATAAATTAATAAAAGGCAGCTTATTCTGTAGTTTACTTCTAAATAAATAAATTATATTCAGATTTATTCTCGAGGTCTAGCAAATATGTGGAATTCATTTTCTTTCCCATTAATGGTATGAAAAGAATGTTGTGATAAATCAGTATTGAATGATATGGGGGGGAAAATGTTGTGATAATATTTTTTGGCAATATTGTCAAACCCTACTAAACAGGTGATTTTTAGCCAGAATCTTATTGCTTTAACAATACATTGGACTATTTGGTGAGAAATTTTGAGCATTTCATGCCCTCAGGCTCAGAAATGTGTCTATTGCAATGCCAGAATGGGTCCATGTGTGGCTTTGTAGATGACAGCAAAATACTATTTACTTATAGAGGTCAGTTAATATCCTGATTGAGTATAAAATGTCATTTAAATGTGTAGCTACCTTACTACCTTTAACTGAAGCTGCTGCCATTTTGGGTATTTTGTGACCTCACAATAGTCATTTTGCTGTTGCTGTCTTTTTGCTGTTTTTCTGTCATTGCATTGCAGATGTATTAGTTGAGGAACGTCCTGCTGCTTGCCAGATATTGCTGCTGTTGGAAGAGGGAGGCCCACAACCTCTGACCTTTGTGCTCAACGCCAATTTACTGTTGAACGTCAAGATCGTCACATGTATGTTACGGACTCTCAATCTGATGAAAATATGTGATCATGGTTAGCTTGTTCATTTGATAAACTTCATTGCCTTCTCTTTGTTTGTGTTGAAGATGGTGGGAAGAGGTGCTGGTGTCTGAGCTCTAACGGTCTTCAGGGAGTGGGCCAGAAGGAGCTGGTGTTTATAATTGAGTGTCTTCCAGAGGAGAACAGCCTGCCTAGAGACGTATTCAACCTGTACGTTAGTTTATACCAGGATGCACAGAAAGGTACGTCACACAAAACACTTCACAGTACAGGCAAAAACATTGTGCTTTCATGCACTGCTTGGTTTTGAGATCTTGGGCTTTTTGGCTTTTCATGACGTGATGTTTCAGACTAGTGGAAAGAAAACATCCAAAATAACTTTTAAGTGTTAATTTTATTGTAGTTTGTCTATTTGTGTCTCTACATTTAAATTACAATCCATATCTTTAAAGGCTGTTTTCTCAAAATGACTTTTTGATCCACTTAAGCCGCACTGACATACACCAAACTTTACAGTTTTTATACATTTTATTGCTAAAACCATGGTGAATTTTTTTCTGGCTGTTGAAAGTATTTATTTTTTTTCTAGAGTGATGTACGTCTCAAAGTAAAAATAATATTAATAATAACAATAATACAACTTATTATAATATTATTTTGAATTATTATTATTAGTAGTAGTAGTAGTAATATCATTATTATTATTATTTAATTAATACAGTACAATTTCTGTACTGCAGCACTTTTTGACAAAAAATAAAATAAATAAAAATACATTTTTGGGGGGAAATTATATTGTGTATATATTGTATATTTATATTGTGTGTATTGTATATTGTATATATATATATATATACACACACACACATGTATATTTATGTATTGACTAAGTTGTTAAAGTTTCACGAATTTGTCCTAAACAACATTTTTGATAATAAAAATCTTAAATCCCCTCTGACACAACCTGTTCCGTAATGTCTGTTTCTAGAAATGCATGCAAATTAGTGCATATTTCATTAGTTAATGCATCATTTGCATATTTAAACATACCATACCAAAACATGTTTGCAATTCTTAATGTAATCAGTTAACTGAAGATGTATGGTGATATGTTAGTTAAATTATTACCCTATTCATCTGTAGTGTCTTGCCTTAAAGGGGAGACAAAACCGTCATAATTTGCTTTTTCATGTCCATATTCCATCCTCTTTCTGACTAAATAAAGTTTTAAAGTTTTTTTTTTTACTACTGTACTGATAAGTTAGTATCAAAATAGATTTATACCAGCAGAAATATTTAGTTTTAAGGCTTATTTTGTTGCATGATATTTTATCTGTTTAATAAAAACACTAAATATTCAGAATGTAATTGAGTGATATTTATAGTGTTTTTCTTATTTTTCCCACCAAAGGGAAGTTCATCGAGCACCTTGGAAACGTGACGTTCACTGACAGTTTCCTGGGCAGTAAAGACCACGGGGGCGTCCTGTTCTTCACTCCAACCTTTCAGCCACTGGATGGTCTTGCTCTGCCGCAGGTCTCGTTCCTCTGTGGTGTTTTGATTCAGAAACTAGAGGTTCCCTGGGCTAAAGTGTTTCCCCTCCGACTGCTGCTCGCTCTGGGGGTGCAATACAACGGTGAGCCCTCATTAAAACATCCTTTAGTACACTAGAGAAGACTTTGTTTTTATTAAAATATTGTTTTTAAGAGATATAATATTAGCTCATAGTACCGTCTCCTCCAGTCATGTGATGTGGTGTTTGTTTTTACAGTGTATCCCTGCACTTTGGTGAGCGTGCGTTTCCGTGACTCAGTTTTTAAAGAGACGGGACACACCATCATGAATCTGCTCACAGTACGTGTTCACATTTAACCCTCGAGTATTGAACTTATTCATATAAATTTGCAATGCATTGTTTAAAGATGTACACTGGTGTTCAAAAGTTTGGGGTCGGTAATTTTTTTTTAATGTTAAATAGATGTAAATTTTACATTGATGCATTGTACATTGTCCATACATATACATTACATTGATGCAAAGCCAAGTGTCACATGATCCCTCAGAAATCATTCTAATATATTGATTTGCTGCTCAAGAAACATTTCTGATTATTGTCAATGTTGAAAGCAGCTGTGCTGCTTTATATTTTTGTGGAAAGTAATAAATGTTAGTTTTCAGGATTCTTTGATGAATAGAAAGTTCAAAAGAACAGCATTTATTTGAAATCGAAATCTTTTGTAACATTATAAATGTTTTACTGTCCTTTTTTTTTTAGCAATTTAATGCATCCTTGCTGAATAAACACATTTCTTTCTTTAAAAAAAAGCCCTTTTGAACCTTTAAAAGATGATGTTTAAAGCTGTTTGTGGCTTAATGGTTCTCAAAGATGAAAGATATGCAGTTAAGGCCAAGATCATAATGCAGACTATTTGTTACTAACCTTAAACACAATATCTAAATTTTAGGTTTAATGTGGTTTCAATTAAAAATGTTATAATATGCGAGTCATTTCCCCCTAAAGGGTTTTAAATCAGAGATGGTTTGATTAAGCCGTTTTTCCACCTTTCTAATCAGAGTCTCGGGTTCAGCTCAGGACAGATAATGAAGGATATTAGAGAGCGCTCAAGACTCAAACCCAAGACCTCTCAGTGTGTACTTCAGCTCTGAGCCACTCTTGATTTCTGAGAATTAAAGAGCTTCTTTGGTCCCCATTCTAACTATAGTGCTTTCAAGTACACTTATGGCCACTTTTCTGGATGCAGGCATGGAAAAATGTGGCCCATCTCTGCAAATTAAGTTTATTTTGCATCTAAATTGGCTTATATTACCGGTTATTCTACTTTGCAGATCCATTTTAGTATGATGGTGAATGTAAACATGTTATCAAACTTTTGGCCCTGTAACCCAAAATCCTTTGTTTATTTATGGCTTAAAAAGATTTTTTTCAAGCAGCGAACCAACATTCAAAATATTCAATGCAAAATATTCAAGGCAAAAACTAATAATCAAGTTGTACAATAATCAAGGCATTTTTTGCCCCTGTTAGCTATTTTTAATTATATGGACAAAAATAACATTACATAATACATATGACACACATGTATTATAGGAATAGTTCACCCACAAATGACATTTTGCTGAAAATGTGCTCACCCTCAGACCATCCAATTTGTAGATGAGTTTGTGTCTTCATTAGAACATATTTGGAGAAGTTTAGCATTACATCACTTGCTCACCAATGGATGCTCTGCAGTGAATGGGTGCCGTCAGAATGAGAGTCCAAACAGCTGATAAAAACATCACAATAATCCACAAGTAATCCACACACCACTCCAGTCCATCAGTTAACATCTTATGAAGCAAAAAGCTACGTGTTTATTTTCAGCAAATTGGCAATTTTGGGTGAACTATTCCCTTTAACTTTAGGCCTTGTAACGCCACATCCTTGTTATCCACCTTCATTCTTGTGATTTGCTGATTCTAACACAGGATCTGAGGAACTACCAGTACAGTTTACCGGTGGTGGAAAATCTGCGAGTGCACATGGAGATGGGCAACAGCTACATCGACATTCCCAAGTCCGGGTTTAATCAGGTCAGAGTTATGTTTGAATTGTGTAGCAGTCAGGCTTCAGTGTTATTGTGTTGTTGAATGTGTTGTTTTGTTCTGGCTGTTGTAGATGCTGAAGGTGGTGAACTCCTCTAATGAGCATGTGATCAGTTTCGGTGCCTGTTTCAGCACTGAGGCTGATTCTCACTTGGTTTGCCTGCAGAACGAGGACGGAAGCTACCAGACGCAAGCCAACAGTATACCAGGAAAAACCAGGAGAGGTTAGTTACTCACTGCTATAGCTAAAAAGCTTTAAAAACGTAGTGTTTTCTCTTGAATGTCTTAAAAGGATTTTATTTTTCAATCAGAGGGACCAACATTTCAATCATTTCAAGCCATTGTAGTCAAGTAGATATTAAATGAAAATCTAAAAATCAAGTGAAAAGTAATCAAGGCATGTAAGTACAAGCTAGAAAGAGAAGGAATAAATAAAGAGAGAGAGTTTTTTTTTTTTTTTTTTTTTTTTTTACATTACATGAAACACATTATTCCAACTTACATTTAAAATAATCAATGCATGTTTTCTCAGTGTTTTTGACTGAATAAACGCAAAGAAAAAAAATATATTTAATAATTTTTATTTATATGCACAAAAATATTACATAATACTAGGGCTGTCAAGTCAATTAATTGCGATTAATTGCATCCAAAATCAAAATTTGTTTACATAATGTATGTGTGTGTACTGTATATATTTATATGTATATATAAATACACATACGTACGTGTATGTATTTATGAAATATTTACACGTGTGTATATATTTCTTAAATATATACATGTATGTGTGTGTATTTATATATACATATAAATATATATAGTACACACACACACGTGTAAACAAACATTTATTTTGTATGCGATTAATCGATTTGACATCCCTACATAATACATATTATTTTACTTACATATATTTGTGAAAAATAATCAAGGCATGTTTTCCTAGTTTTTTTGACTGAATTAACATGAACATTTTTTTTTTATTGCTTTTATATGCACAAAAATATTTAGATAATTATTTAAACTTGCCGACAATAACATTTTAAATCTGAGGTGATATTAAAACATCTTTATGTTGTGATAGTTGCATGTTGCAAGACAAGGAATGATCACAAGACTATTTAATATTATCAAAATCTTTAGGAAAACCAAACTTTCCAATGTACTTTGGTCAGCACCAAAAGTTTTAGTGTGAAATCACTCTTTAAGTTGTTTGTTGTGTAACATTTGTTATGTAATATGATAAGTGGATGTCTCACCGGACCCCATCTTTCATTTGCAGTGACTGGAGCTAGTTTTGTGGTTTTTAACGGTGCTCTGAAAGTCTCATCAGGATTCATTGCCAAATGCAGCATTGTGGAAGGTAATACTGTCACACAAATCACTTTCAAACACTTCCTCAGGTCAAAACGTTTAATCATCACGCTGTCCCTCTTCATCTTTAGATGGGTTAATGGTGCAAATCCCTCCGGAGACCATGGAGGGTTTGCGACAGGCCCTCAGGGACCAGACCGACTTCCAGATCCCCTGTGGAAAGGCAGATTCGGAAGAGACACGGGAAAATGTGAATGTACGCTGGGTCGACTGGACCACACCTGTCAACACTGGGTACCAGCAATTTATCATATACATTCACACTATCAAAAGTTTGGAGTAGTTAAGATTCATTGTTTTTAAAAGAAGACTCTTATGCTCATCAAGGATGCATTTATTTGATCAAAAATATGGTCAAAACAGCAATATTTTTACAATTTAAAATAACGTTTCTATTTTAATATAATTTTAAAATGTAATTTATTCCTGTGATCAAAGCTGAATTTTCAGTATCATTACTCCAGTCTTCAGTGTCACGTGATCCTTCAGAAATCATTCTGATATGCTAATTTGCTGTTTAACATTATTTTCATCAATATATACAAATAGAAAACAGTTCTTTTAAATTGTAATAATATTTCAGTATTTTTATCAAATAAATGCAGCATAGGTGAGCAGAAGAGACTTTAAAAAAAAATCCTAATTATTCCAATCTTTTGACCAGTAGTGCATGTTCTCACCAGATGCTTTCTTGTGGAGGTTCAGTATGCCAATACTATACTGAATAACCACTTTACTGGATGATAAATCACTATTGATCTGTTTGGCTGCCGATGCCAGTGACCTTGAAAATGTTTTCTGCATTAATTAGGCACTATTTAATATTCATTCCTTCAGCTTCCTTTGACTGTTAAGATGCTGTGTCAGGCCAAATTTAATTCCCCTAAGACAGTATAACGTGTAACGTGTTTGCATGTTTGCAGAGTCACCAGTCCGGTGGATGGCAAGTCTCTAGAGGGAGTGTCCAGCGTCAAGATCCAGCAAGACTCAGAGTTTGAGATGGACGGCCGAACCATCAGGTGTACTGAGGTGAGTACGGCATGATGCCTGCAAAAGAAGGGATTTTATTGATGTCATCTCTGCTTCATGTCCCATCTCCCATCAGGTCTTCTATGTGCTGAAGTCTTCAGACGTCTCTCTGTCTGCCGTCTTCACGTCATCGGCTCAGTTTCAGAGAGAGATCGCCACCGCCAGCTGTGCCGCCCTCTGCCCGCACCTCTCTGTGCTCGTGGCGAATGGGTTCAACTCTCTCGCACTCCGGGTCTCCACCGACTCAGACATGGTAAATTATTTTGGGTGCTAAATTACACAGCAGTGTTGACTAAACAACATCTTCCCAGGCTAAAACCTGCTCATTTTATAATATAAGATCAAAATTGTTGTCAACAAAAGAGCAGCTTTAAGGGCTTCCTGTGGCTTTTCCAGCAAAATAAAAGTTTGAGCTTTGAAAATTAAGAAATTCGAGCTAGCCATATAAAATACACACTTCATATATTAAATTATATAGATTTATATATTCTATCTATCTATCTATCTATCTGTCTGGTATTGTAAAATTGCAATACTAATATTTATGGCTAGTTTAAATTTCTTAATTATCAGTAGTTGCTCAAAAGATTTTAATAAATATTACTAATGTTAAATTTTAACATTTATAATTAAAAATGTATAATTGTTAATATTAGTATTGCAACAGTGAAATATTTCAATAATAATATTTCTAATTTGTTTGATATTTTATGTAATATATTTAATGTAATGTTAATACTAAAAATAATCATATAAGTTATTGTTGTTATGTTCATATATAATCACAAACTTTTGGGTCAAATTATGCAGCCCTTTTTTTCCATATACAGTAGTCAACATTTGAAGTGGGTCTAAGCCTTTCATCAAAGTTGTCCTAAAACCTAAAACCAAAAATGCGTTCTTGTCTTAGGACAACTTTGATGAACTTTTTTGATCCACTTCCAAATATTGACTACTACTTCTATATATTTTATGCAGCCCTTTAAACAAGCACAGCAAACCTGGAGCCTTTTTTAATCGCATTTAAAATCACATTATTTAGCAGAATCACTCATTGTATTTTTATAGGTTGAGTATCAGGCTGGCTCTGGTGGCCACCTCCTGCCTCAGAAGTATATGAACGATCTGGACGGGGCTCTAATTCCTGTTATCCACGGAGGAAGCTCCTGCGTCCCCCATCAGGCCATGGACATGGAGTTTTTCTTCTACATCTCACTGAGCATTTGAACACTGGTGACTTACAAACTTTCCAGCCACAGCCTGTCAGACCTTCACGATCGGTACCAATGAATCACAGCTGCAGATAGACAGACTCCGTATCTGATCTCTGACAAGGTATGGAGAGTTTGATGCATTTTAGAGGAAAAGCACTTCACTGAAGTAGCACTATATTAGCGATCCTTTAGAATAAAGAAAGAGGTCTTGGATCAGCAACAAAAATAAAAACGTGAGCTTTGCTTCTTCAGTCGTGTTTCCGGGGTCTGATCGTTGGATGCTGATCGACGAATGTTAGTTTGAACATGAACAGAATTGTTTATGTATGACTATGATGTCAGATATACTGGTAATTATAATCGTTACTTGATTACACACATGGCAACCGAGCATATGAAGTGCTGTTTCTTTATGTCTGTTTTTTCTGAGCTGGAATCTGCAATCTGTTTTTCCCATCCATCATAATTTACTGTTACCATATGAAGTAGCTTCATGTGGACTTAAGAATCCATATGAACGTTTTATGTAATGCTTATTGTACTTTTTTTTTAAGTACTGCATCTTATGATTAGTAATTTTTCTCAATCTGTAAAATACACAGAGGGTAAAATACGCCTCGGTTTGATTGTTTAAAACATATAGATTAAATCATTTGCTAATTCGATTAAGCTTTTATTAAGCTTAAATACTATTTTTGGAACAGACAGTTCATGTGTTGATTAAAGGTGATATTTTTGATAGGTCATTGAAATTACAAATTATTGCACGTACTGCAATTATAACCCCAAAAAAGCTAATGAAATTCTTGTGAAAGCATTGTTTCAAACCACATATTATATTTACCAGAAAAGTTCAGAGTAAAGGATGATAGGATGATCTCTATGAAAAGATTTGCTTTAACATTTATATAATTATTTTCACACTACTGCATTAATTAAACAAACGGTCATTTATTGAGATCTTTAAATGGCTTTATTTTACTATTAGTTAATTTTACTGGACAAAATGAAAAACAGCCCCATCTGTTTACACTGCAAATGTGTTGTTGGTGTAACCAGCCAGGAATTGAAGAATCCTTAGAGCTTTGAATGTTGGCCTGAAAAAAAAATATCAACACATCTGAACACTTTCCATGTTTTTTAATTTTTAAAAATTTGTCAACCCACCATGATACGAGTTAACAAGGCTGCCAAATGTCCTCAATATACTCCAGACATTAAAATATCTGTAACTGTTTGACAGATTGAAGAATTATGAAAACGCTTTCCTTATGAAATATGCTGGATGGTGTTTCTGAATTAAGTAGCCATTTTATAAATGCAATAACCTTGAGTTCTTTCACTTGACTGTGATCCTACAATTTTACATTCAGCTTAAAATGTACCTTAAACCTGCAAAACAAAGCTTTTTTCCCCTCAAATGAATTGTGATTATATTGATGCCAAGTTTATGAAATCATTACCTTTTAAATGCTGCAGCTTAACAAAAATCTAAATTCATTAATTTGCAAAATGCACTTTTACTGTGGTTGGTGAAAGGAAATACAGGACGAGTGATTGTTTCTTATTTTTTATTCAGTTTTTCTTCATGGTGATAAAATACAACATAAACAGTGATGAATCCGTTTATTTGATATATTGACTGGTATATTTAAATAATCTGAAGGCTTCTATAATTCTGTCACAAACCAAATACAAATGTTCTATCAAAATACACATGATTGTTGTGGAAGGATTGAGATTAAATGTCTGTGAAATGAGTTGAGCATTTTATAGACATCTCAGATCCTTATTTGGGCTTTGTGGAATATTTTGGGAGTTCAATTATTTTCTCACTGTTACTGATTAATTAAATCATCACAATTAAAGTATTTTTATGCTTTACAAAAAGCTGTTAAGATGTACCAGTTTGCATCATGTATATCTATTTATTCATGAAAACCAGATTTATTTGATGAATTATCTGGTATGGGACCTAAGGATGTTCTTCAAAACAACATTCATTTCTAATATGTATCTCATGTAGAATAAAATTTTGATAAATATACAAATTTATTGTCTCATGCTCATTTATGACATGTTTCTAACAGCCTTTTGTTTTGCCATTTAGATGAAGTAAGATTTTCTAAATGGGTGAGGGATTTGCTGCAAATTTACTGCTCGCGTTATAGTTCTGTTGTAATAGTTTTATTTTTTAAAAGACATTGTGAACATCAAACACGGCACACAAGCAAAGGTATGTTCCATACACAATGACTCAAATGTATTATGAATGAATTTGTATGTTGGCAAGCTGAATTTCTGAATTTCTTAACCACGAGTTGAATGGTATTTTGAACCTACAGGTCATTTAAATGTTTTTGTATCCTGTTTTCTTAGCTATTGAAGCTCTATCCACATTTATAACCAATTGTTCAAGTTAAGCACTGCTTAACACAGAAATCACTTTTAAACCAAGCAGATTTACTGTACGTAACCAACTTGAATGTGCAAAATCTGCGCTGGGAAATCTTCCGCCCTCACGTGAAGCTCACACGCCGATTCCTATTGGAATGACTGGATTTTGTCCATGAAGTTTCACAGAGCAGTAGTAAATGTGACCTCACCTTAAGGATGCATGGTTAAATTTTTTTGTTTTTGATTAGACTGAAAAGTATAGATGCTATTTGTTCAGTTTCAGGGACCAGCAATCATTTGGTGTCAGTGCAAATCGATGCCTTTGTTACTGTTTATAACAGTGGCAACCATTCGGTGTCCAAAAATTTCTGTGAAGTCACCATGTCGCTTGAGCTGCTCGGTTTGCATGGAGTGTCTTCTCATCAGCATCCTCCTGGTCTTGAGATCCTTTGGAAAACCCACAGGAGCCGAGGGAATACCGGGCTTTGTCCCTGCTGCTACGCCACAAACTGCTTTGTTGCTGGAGCTGATGCTGCTTGGGTTGCCACTTCCAGTGATGTTTGGGATTGGTGCATGCTGGTTCAGCGGAGGGAGGAAACCAGCTCGAGGATGGGAGATGGGATCCAAAAGCGCCCCGGAGCCTCGCCGCTCGTAGCTGATGGGATTCCTCCTGTGCAAGTGCATCAACGAAGCATTCTCAAGAGACTCCCTGGAGCCCACCAAAGTAGGAGAACGCGAGTTAGCAAGTTTTCTCTTCTCTAACTGTCCTTTACAGTCTTCTGAAGAGTTGTCGAGGCTCACCGATAGTTGGGAATCGGAGCTGTAGTGGTCCATTCCTAGTTTCCTTCTCTGTATGATGTTACGGAGACTGGACACGGCCAAATTTGTCAGGGATTTGTCCGGATCCTTCTCAGCCGGTAAAGCTTCTGCACTGCTTTTGCAGTGAAGATTGGGATGGGATGAAGAGTGCAGGGATGATAAGCTATCAAAGGACATGTTTCGGCACAGTGCTCCTTCCGGTCTTAAACCGTTGCTTCCTTGCCGTAGAGTTTGACTCAAAGAGTTGGCTTCTTTCAAATCAACACTGCAATGCCGCGATAGTGGCGTGTTATCAAAAGCCAATCTGTTCATTCTGAAAGTAATTTCCTCTTCGGGTGTGATGTCTGGGAGTTCCTCCGTAGCAGAGGTGCTTTTGACATGCTGTTGGGCCAAGAAAGACTGTGGGATCTTCAGCCAAGGCTCGGAGTGTAATCTTTGGAGATTGTGGATTTTGCTCAACCGACTGTTTACCAGGGGAACCTGGTGGGATGGAGAAGTTGGCTGGGAATTGCTCATACTTTGGAGGTCCTGGAAGGAAAACATGTGCTCTGTAGGACTAGAAGAAAGAGTCCCCTGTGGAGAGGTACTGAGGAGAATATCAGATGGAGAAGAACAGGGAACAATCGTGGAACTCCATTGTTCCACCATTGCAAGCGGAGGAATAGGTAGGTACTGTTTTGCCGTTTGCCTTCCGCATGCAAGTTTGTCAGGGGTGATGATGATGACTTCTTTTCCTCTGGCTTTGCAGGCATCCATCAAGATTTTAAGAGTTTCTTCATCGCTGGCATTGATGGCGTATATCAGAGCCGAAGAACCGGTGTGGTCCTCAAGACACGGATCCGCCCCGCTACCCAAGAGCAGCGCCACCACCTCAGGACCAGCTTGCTCCAAACAGGCGTGCATTAGAGCCGTCTTCCCATTCTTGTCTTGGATGTTCGGATCAGCACCACTTTCAAGCAAGTACCCAACCATCTTCACCTTCGAGACACTTTGGTGGTCCATATGCCTGCTCCTGCAGGCGACCATCAAGGGTGTTTCGCCACACTCATTACTCTCATTGATATAAGCGCCGCCTTCCAGGAGTAGCCGTGTGAGACGTAGACGACTTAGGTAGACGGCCTTAAGCAAGGAGTTGCCATCAGTGTTGACAACTTGTGGACCTTCCATCTTCACCTCTTTCACTGAGACTTGCACCTGACAGGGATCACGTATACTGCCATGACAAAGCCTGTGAAGAGGGGAATAAGGTTAGATATTTGTCGCAAGGGATGTATGGAAGACGGTCCAGCTCTTCTTATGGCAAATTACACACATTGCATCTACACAATGGAAGTCTCGTGTAGCTTTGAATGATCCTATTGTGTTCGGCTCGTTATTAGATGCTTGATTGGTTGCACACAAATGCTGCAAGATGATAAAACGGAGCCAAATGCACTTTCGCTCTTTCTGTGTTTCTTTATTCAGTTCTGCTCAGCAACAAGCTCCTTTTTTGTAGAATTGCAGCTCTCCCTCTCAAGCAATTTTTTTTTTTGAAAAGCTAAATTCAATAAACCGAAGCAGAGACCTTGGCTTTATTGTTTGCCATTACTGCCAGACAACATTCTTAGCGCTGCCTGTCCTTTTCAGCATGAGCGCAAAGCTTGGCCTTCCTCACGCTTTCTTTAAGAACAGCATCTTTCTAAAGGCCATTGTGTTTGCTGTCCTTAGTGTTACTTGCTCCAATCTTTATTTACAACCTCAAAAAAATGCTGTGTATTTCAAAGATAATTTCTATATTTTACAAAATTTCACCAGATGCTATATGAAATCAAAACTGACCCATTTTGCACTAGAAAAATCGATTACAAAGAAATAGCAATTACATGTGAAATTTTGAAGTAGAAAAACTGAAATAGTGTTTTCTTGGAAAACATTCCTCGTGTTATTTCAGAGATAATTTCTGTAGTTTTTGCGATCTTTCACCAAAATACATTGCTTTACTTTGCTTCTCAAATTACTCCTTTTCTGCTGATTCTTGTCTTGTGCTCCTTTACTCGTCAAATATCGAGTTTCCCTCAGAAATGTCAGGTTACAGAAGCAAAATGCTTGCAAATGTCATTTCATGTGGACTTTAATCATGTTGCATGCTGCAGATGTTGAAATCAAAGCCACAGCTCTCTGTCTGCCAGTGAAACAACATCAGTACTGACTATGTCCAAATACCAATTGCATTTCCTCTTTGAAAACAAGGGTTTGAACAAGTTGTCATGAGCAGCTCGCACGCTGTTACCATGGAGGAAATGACGATTGCTTTTGAGTAGCTGTGACTTCTACCCTGTCAGCGATGTTCTGCCGAGCTGCTCAAATCTACTGGGAGCAGGTAGAGAAGCTCCACTTATGCACTTAAAGTCCTGTCCAGCTCTTTTGCACAAACAAATCAGAAAATGACTCCATGCCATTTGCTTCAATTCTTCAAGCTTTTGTAATGTACATGGAAAGATGATGTACAAGACGGCATATTCAGTATGCACTTGAGATTTTGAAGAGGTCGCAAAGTGTTTCTATTCTAAACAAGGTACTGTGGTTCAAAGCGCTCTCTGCTCTGTGCCAACTGAACCAGTGAAACACAAGAAAATACATCTAACAACACTTTAAGCAAAGCAAAGAATGTAAACTTCGTGACATGGGAGTAGAATATGTTCTGTCTTCAGTTTGCATATGGTAAAAATGAGGTATGATTATCATAAGCTGCTCGTTTCATCGTTTAATGTCAAATACTACAGACTTGCAGTGTTAATCCAGAAGTAAATGGATAAAGAAGAGAAAAAATACATTTTGTTCTTACCGTGTAATCAGAAATTTAGACTTGAGTCGGTGATGTTTTGCCAGTGTCACAGCTGCCCGTCTGTCTGTAGTGTAAATGTGTTTGACTGTGCTTGCATTGCAGGCATGACGTTGATCAGATCTAAGCGACAATGAGAGGTGCTTGATTCACATGCTGAGAGAGAAACAGGCAGGTGGGAGCGAGAGAGAGAGAGAAGCAGGAAAACATCAAGACTCAAAATAACCCTGATTCTCAGGAACTTCAGGTACACATTTGGACCCTTTCAGAGTTTCAGAGAATTGATTTAGAAGCAATTTAATCTCAAGCAAGATTAAATGGCTTGCTACCACAAGAGTGAATTCATCAAAACCTGTCCAGAGACTATTTTATTTTATTTGGTATTTTTTTTGTTTATTTTTATTTTTTTATTGTGTATGTTTTGTTTGTGTGTGTATGTATGTATGTATATATGTATATGTACTGTGTATGTGACCCTGGAGCACAAAAGCAGTCTTAAGTCGCTGGGGTATATTTGTAGCAATAGCCAACAATACATTGTATGGGTCAAAATTATTGATTTTTCTTTCATGCCAAAAATCATTAGGATATTAAGTAAAGATCATGTTCCATGACTATATTTTGTAAATATCCTTCTGTAAATATATCAAAACGTAATTTTTGATTAGTAATATGCATTGCTAAGAACCTGCTTTCAAACCCAGCAACCCAACTGTAGCTGTATAACTTTACAACAGCAACACTGCTTTAAGTAGTGAAGTTAAAGTCATAAGTTCCCAGAAAAAATAATACTCAAGTAAGGTACAGATACTCAAAAAGTGTACTTAAGTACAATACTCAAGTAAATGTACTTAGTTACAGTCCGCCTCTGCTTCATCATTAATGTTGTTAGTTCGTTTAAGTATTGCTTCAGTGTAGAGATCTTGAGTTTCACAGGGACACTGCACCATTAAGCTGTACTTCCGGATGCCTTCATCTGTGGTTTGTACAGCATTTGTCACGTGTGTAATGTCTCAGAACTCAAGGACATGCAGATGGCAGCACTTTAAAATGCTTTTCATTGCTTGTACCAAACAGGAAGCGACAGCTGTATGTACTGTCTTTTTTCATCATACCTTTGAAATAATCTGAAATAGTAGCTGCTTTACATATGTGAAAGAACTGTCGTCAGGTTGATTGGAAGGTGAGATGCCGTAGTTTCAGTGCACTTGAGCAATGCCATCTCCATGGCAACCAGTGGAATAAAGAAACGCTGCGTATGAGACTCGCACAGGTTGGACTAAACTCACAGTGAACTTCCAGATTACGGCTCCCACAGACCGAGTGCATCTGATTACTGCAGCGACTAACTTTACCACCACGCAATAATCGCATTAAAATGGGGGGCGGGGGGAGAAAGGATAATAAATGAGTTATTTAGCGTGATTGGTTTTGGTTGTGATGATATTAGGTGTTCTGGTGTCTAGAGTTATGTAAAGTAGAAATATTTCAAAGCTAGAACTGAACTATGTTACATATGTAAAAGCTGGAAGTACATGGTCAGACGAGTCCTGTTTAAGGACTAAGAAATAACTGTGCATATGTCATTTATTAGTCTAATGAATGTCTCTAATATATTAACCAAACCTATGATTGGTTGACCTTTCAGGCCTTCCATGTTGCAGCATATTAATTACAATTATTTTATTAGTTTATTAGCAATTTATCAGAAAAATTTTGCTTGATAGATGGAAGTGTTGAAATGGAATACTAGAAAGTATGTTTTATTTCATTATTTATCATTTTTGTTTTATTATTTAATTTATTTTTATTTTGTTTATTTTTTTACTGTTTTATTTTTCTTATTTATTTATTTTATTTTATTTTTTGTTTAATTTTATGTCATATTCAATTCTATTTTATGGTATTCTGTTTTATTTCATTTGATCTTTTTACTGTATTGTTTAATGGTTTATTTGATTTTATTCTATTTTATTTTTTATTCAATGTTGTTATTTGTTTTTATTATATGTTATTCTATTCTATTTTATTCAACATTTTCGTTTTATTTTATTCATTGTTTTTAATGTTGTTTATTTTATTCATTTTGTTTTTTATTTTATCTATTATTATTTTATTTTATTTTTGTTTTTATTTTTTACTGTTTTAATTTTCTTTCATTTATTTTATTGTATTCTGTTTTGTTTAATTAGATTTTTACTGTATTTTATTGTTCTTTAACTTTTTCTATGTTATTTTTTGTTTAATGTTTTTATTATTTATTTTTACTCCATTCTATTTTTCTACTTTTTCATTTGTTTCATTTTATTCATTCAGTTTATATTATATATTTTTATTTTATTTGTTTTATTTTTTATTTATTTTATTTTATTGCACACACGGAGCTGTTTCATTGCTCGTGTCTGTTGTTAACAGAAACCATGAACCTGCTTCACAGTGGACAGTCTTAATTGTTTAGCCATCGTCATGGCAACTATTCAAGAACATCAGGTGCTACTTTTCCCAGTAAACTGAGTGACATTAATGATGCTTTTCCTCTATTAGCAGTCGGCAGCGTCCGCTCAGATTGATTTTCATTTCAGTACAAAAACATGTCAAATCTATATTCAGATCAAGAAAGCATGAAAGCTGTTTTCCTGTGCAAAACCTGCTGACACAATACTAGTGTTGTGGGTGGTTGCAAAGGTTTTGCTGTGCAGTTACAAGGGTCTTCTGAGGCTTTTAGTACATTGCTACGCTGTTGATAAGATCTGAATGGTTGACAAAATGTTGCTAAGTAGTTGATTAGGGCGTCAAAAGACCCCAGTCATGATTTTCAGGATCTGAAGTTTCAAAACAATAGTAGGCTACTGGTGATGCTCGGCTTCTCAAACACCACTAAAAATGACCTATTCATTCTGGACGTGCCACAAGATGGCACTCTATCAGCAGTTTTAACAGCTTTGTTTGTATAATGATTTAATTCATTTGAATATCATATTAATATCATAAGATCTCAGCTGCTGACAGAATCTGTGTTTTTAGTAGCAACAGAAATAGTTCTATAGTAGCACCACTTAAAACAGCACAGCTAAATGTATTTGTTCTGTTCATTTCATGTTTTGCAAATCTGACACTGAAGTTTTGGTTTGTTCTGGCACATAAAGACTATGTTTGTTCCCAGTATCTGAACATCTGGCCTGGAAATACCCTTTCCAAATCCATAAATCTTGACTCTTCATTCCATTTGCGTTTGTTTAGAAACAACATCTACAAACAGATTGCCACACTATCCCCTTTTCTGAGATTTATGAGTATGCCGCTATTTTTGGGATTGACAGATAGACCAGTAATCCCCCATAATCCCACAGGGTTGCCCTTGCTGAAGCGTTCTATGACCGAAAGACTTCCACATCTTTTGGAAGTAATACATTTTCAGTTTTAAATGAGTTACATTTTTCAGATAAATAATTAAATAATTATCGAAAAATATTAGAAAATGTACAAAGAAAATTCTCTCTCTCTCTCTCTCTCTCTCTTAACACACTAATTATTGTGCTATCACTCAGTCACTGTGTGCCAATATTATTTATTATTGCTGTACATTCATACCTTACCTTTAAATTGTTGTTGTTGTTTTTTTTTAATGTGCAGTTGAAAGGAGATGCACTTATTTTGTGTGCATGACTTTATTTAGATTTTTGGATAATCTATAGCCTGGAAATATCAGGAAGGTCACACACACATATATATATATATATATATATATATATATAATTAGTTTTTTTCTAAATAATTATTTGTCTAAAATGGGAAAAGAAAAAAAATAAAGAAATGGAGTAAATATATTTAAATGAGTTAATTTTTTCCTCTTTCTGATTTTTTTTAGATAATTTAAAAAAAGTGCTTTTGTATTTATCCAAAAAATATTGGAGAGGAAAAATAAGCATATATGCATGCATATGTGTATATAGCTTCATTTATCCTCTTTGTGATATTTTTAGATGAATAATTAAATAAAAAATAAATAAAATACATATGTAATTTTTATGTATTTTATAAATAACCTTATTAAACTTATCTTTTTAATCCAATGTATTTTTTTGTTTCTGTTCCATTTGATATTTACACATTATTTACACATAATTTATCTACAAGCAACCAATACTACTGCATTATATTTACATGCAGTGTAATGTATGTTTGTGTTTTTTTTATTTAGATTTGTTTGCTGTATATTTATATATAACATTGTATAATATTTATATGATAACATATTTATTAAAACTATTAAAAAAAACACTGGTTTTAAATATGTTTTTTATCCACAGTGTTTTGCATTGCTTAAATAATAAAAAATATTTTTGTAATAATAATAAAATAATCTCTAATAAATAATACATTGAGATGCCTAATATATTTATTTAGTCATTTTTTAATTTATTTTTTAATGTTGATCATTTTTCTGATCCAAAATGTTCCCCTTCTCAGAGAAAACCCCTCGAGCTGTCGGTAAAGGATGTCAAATCATGAGTTTGAGGACCTCATCCATAGGCGGAGCGTGTGGGCCTCAGCGAGTTGGGGCAAAAATGCCCCTGCACAAACAAATTAAATATATTACGACTGTTACTAACAAAACGAAAATGAAGAGAAAGTGTCGATTGCGGCATTAAATTAAGATCTGCTCATGTTGCACCGTATTTCATTTTTGCTGTTTTTACAGTGTTGGGCATTATAACCAATCACACACGATTCTGATGAGCTTAGGAATGCAATGGCCAATCAGAGGTGTTCAGATGAGTCATCGCTGAACTCATCAGTTTTGAGTGCGCGCGCGTTCGCTGACAGAATTCCGGACGCGCAGATGTATGTACAATGTAAGTAAGAGATTCATTTCACAGTGTAGACCGCTTAAGTTATTATAACGATAGTTTGTTTTTTTTGTTTTATTGAGAGTGCTTAAACTCGCCATAGATCAAAGTTAGTGATAATGTCACTTTCTGTATAATAATGTATTCACTGATTGAATAACCTTGGAAAGGAAACATTTTATAATGACCAATTTATAATGTTTTTTATTAAAGGGGTCATATGATACGATTTCAAGTTTTCACGCGTGCTTGTGGTGTTCGGCCAATCACAATGCACTGGGTCAGCTGGCCAATCAGAGCAGACTGCGCTTGTCAAAGGAGGGGGCTTTGTTGAAAACGACGTGTTTGAGAGAGGCGGGGCATAGAGGACCTACAATAATATACAGTATTTGAAAATTAATGTGTTTTTTGAACATTAAAGCATGTCAACATATTCTGTTACACCAAATACACAAAATAATGATCTTTAAAATAGCATCATATGACCCCTTTAAATTGCAATCACATACAAATTCAGTCACATTAAACATATTATATTAGCCTACATGACACCCATGTCTGGTTCTTGCCTAAAAAGACGGGTTTATGATGTTTGTAGTTAATAGATTTGGCTGCTTTTAGCCTTACCCTGGAGTTGGTCCACCCTCCGCCTTTGACCTCATCTGACCCAATGCAAAGCTGGACACAATCAGAAATCCTGTCCTAGTTCTGCTTTAGACCTCAGATGAAGCTGAATTTAGCCCATTATCTTTGTTTTGCCGATCTCGAGGATTTCTGTGGCATTTCAGCTTGCAGGCAAAATTTTGAGCTGTTTTACGCATGCTCATATATTTCGAGATTAATGAGTTTTGGCTGCAAATATTATAGTGCATGTTCCCAAAGAAGTCTGAAAGCATGCTGGGTACGCTCTTAATGTGGTTTCCTGCAGAGGTTGTGTTGAAGTGGGCGTCTGGTATCGTGGGCTCTTCCTCTGTAAGACACAAGTTCATCTCTTTGTAGGAGTGAAGTCAGCTTTACAGCCAGAAGGTGTGGTGTGAGTGTCCTCAAGCTTTATGCTGCTTTATTCTGGTCTGAAAACAGCTTTAATATGTGTTTCTAATCACAGACATCACATGAAACATTGGCTCTATTCCCAAACCCAGAGATGCCTAGATAGATGGGGTTTTAAGGCATTGTGACATGACTCAAGGCAATCCCAGAATGCATCACAACAAGCTCAGAGTTTAGATTATTTATGCATAACACATGCACCACATGCCAACATCCATAAATTCTCATTATTATATATAAATGTATAAATTTGGTGCTATGATCATTTCAAGAGGTGATGTGTGTCAGTGCAGTAAAAGCATTGTTTTTACTGGTGATTTCATGCAATCAACACCAGGGGGCGTAAATCTCAATATTTACGCAGCTCAGACTGTATCAAACTTTACGTTTAAACAGATCTTGTTAAAATGATCAACAAACTCACCTTTTAAGAAAAAAACAAGATGGGTTGTTCTCGCAAATTCACTGCAAGTGTTCAAATTTGGTAAGCCTTGCATGTGAAGTTCATTTGGACCAGCTAGTTTGGCTGATGGACTTTGACACTAAAATACAACTAAAAATGAGAGAAAATGCTAATTTGAGTAAAGAATGACAGCATTTAAATATGTTAAGGAAATCGAGACTTAAATGTGCAGCGCAACAAATAAATTAGTGAATCGTTTTTGAACGAACAAACCGATTCAGTAAATTGAACCCGGCCTTCCATCGCTACTTGAGAGATATTGTAAATTAATTGTTTTTCTTTTTATTGTTGTGGAAAGTGTATAAAACACAAAACACAACAGTCAGTGGTGCAGTATTTTGTCGTGCTACAAGGGTAGCCTACTCATTGGAAAACTTTTTTTTTAACTGCTGAATTTCGGACGTTTAGAAAAAAATGATATACTTTTAAAACATGCAATCTTTAAATAAAAAATAAAAAAAACAACAGTATTTAATTGTGGATACAAAGGAGTCGCAAATACGCACATCGCATCAAATGAATTGGTAAATTGTTTTTGATTCCGTACATTGAATCCAACTTCTAAACGGTAACGTTACTCGATTGTAGATTATTATTGTTTGTTGTTGTTGTTATTGTGGAAAATGTGTATTGTTTACCTCAGCTGAAGTAGAAAGCACATCAGCAGTGTATTTTGTCACGTCACAGTGGTAGTCATTGAAAAACAAAAAACAGCTCCAAAACTAGACTATTTTTTAAAAATATTTTCTGATGGACATTCACATTGAAATACAACTCATACATTTAGAAAACATGCTAATTTGTTATTTAAATAGAGAACAACCTTATTTACATATTTTGATACAAATGAGATTCAATGCGGGCAGCGAACCAAATTGATTGGTGAATCGTTGTTGAACGTACGAATGAAACCGATTCAGTAGGCTAACGTTACACTGAATTCGATCTCCGAACGCTAGGCTACTTGAGAGATTGTAGTAAAGTTGTTTGTTGTAATTATTAGTAGCCTAATGGTATGGTGCATTCAAGTCTTCCTGGAAAGTTTGTATTTACAAGTTGACAAGTCGCAATTACGACATCGGTGCGTTCAAGTCACTTTATACAAGATAGCGATTTAACTTTTCTACATAAAATTCAACAATTTTTTTTAACTCTACATCTACAAAATGATGAATAAAGAATGTGTATCATTATTTTTTTCCCCCTTTTTTCTGTTTTTATTCAGTGTATAAACTGAATCATAACATTCCATGGTAATTACACAATAATATCATCTTTTGTATATGTAACGTATATAACTTTATTGTACATTAATATTTTTTTTATTATTAATTTGAACATTGTATCCGACATGTTTTCTCACTGACACGCCCCCAACTCGGAAACTCGGGACTTAATGCTACTCATTGAAAAACCTACACTTTTCAAATTAAATTTAAAGAGCTAAATTCTGTCATGATCCTGAAAATAGAGTTAGGTTAACTCTAGCATCTGCAGCTTTCGGCAAAACTCATTTCAGGGAGGCGTGAGAGAGATGCCAGAGTATTCTCTGTGGACAGTGATGTAAATATAGAGCGTTGGGTAAACAGAGACTGAGGGGGTAAATAGTTCTGTCTCTTTAAGTTGGTGTCAAAGCCGATTAGCGCTGATCTCGGTCGTGATTCTGTTGAACCGTCTGTTCACTGGCGCTATTTTTGTTTTACGTCGGTGCGCGCATTTTAGACATTATTTTTTTTATATTTGTTGACTTTCTGAAGTGTGTTTTTGCTTGCTTTGTTACGCGCGCACTCCTTCGGGATATCGCTGTGCGTAATTACGCGTTACTCGCGTCTGGGAACTCCTTTACGCACAGCATCAGCGCTTTCGGCTGGACTTTAGATCATCATCATCATCATCTCTGGCTGCTGTGTCTGAGGAGGAGGAGGATGATGGGTTCAGTGTGACAGTCAGGGCTGTAAGATGCAGAAGAGCGTGCGTTATAATGAAGGGCACGCGCTCTATCTGTCCATGGTAGCGCGTAAAGAGGGAATCAAACGCGGGTTCTTGAGTAAAAAAGCCGCAGAAAACAACCGCTGGAACGAGAAGTACTTCGCGCTTTACCAGAATGTGCTGTTTTGCTTTGAGAACGAGCAGAGCACCAGACCATCAGGGATTTATTTGCTGGAGGGATGCACCTGCGAGAGGATCCCGGCGCCCAAAGTGTCCACCGTCGGGAAAGAGAGTTCAGATAAACAGCAGGTATGATCTGACCTCAGATTCACTCCACATTTCATCTGTGATCTACTAGTTACTCGCTCTTACGATCAAAGCCATATTTCAGGTGTAAGTGTGTCAGTTTCGAGGAAGTTGGTTTCTACACAAACCACGTGTTTGTGTCTGTTTATGAGTGAGAGTGTGTGTGTGTGTGTGTTTCTCAGTCTAGGTTTGTTTTTATAAGTCAGCTTCTGTATAGACACAAAATGTATGGAATTAATTTTTTCGGACAAAATTCAACATTTCTTAAAATATTACATAAATGGAATTATACATATAGTTTGAAGCAGTGTTATTTTATTATCATTGAGAATATTCGATTTATATATATATATATATATATATATGTATATATAATATATAATTTATATATATATAAAAATATATAGTTTCAAAGTTTTAGCATTTTATGTTTGTCGTTTTAAAAAAAAAAAATTAAATTTTTATTTCAGTTTTAGTTTTTCTAGTACATTTAGTGCAATGTTTTTACTTTGCTTTGGCAACTTGCGGAAATAAAATAACTTTATGCTTTTTATATTTTATTTTAAGTTACCTTTTAATGTATTCCAAGTAACATTGTTGAATGGTTTTAATTTTAGTGAAATATTATGACCCCAGTTTCAACGAGAGCTCATTAAACGTGTCCTAATTTACAAATATAACTAAACTAGATTTGTGAAACCAACATACTAAACCATTGCTCTCGTTCCTCTAATTCCTAAGAAATAGCCTTATGACAACTTCCTCATGTGACAACTAGCCCCTGTGTTTCTTATGTGTTGGTGTTAAGATGTTAAAACCAACGATAACAGCCCATATATTGCAGTCAAACACGACCGCTTTTAAATGAGTGGATATAAGTGAGTAAATGTCTGTACACTGATATATGGCTTCAAAGTTTATTTTACAAATGCAAGTTTTAGGTCTTCATCAACAAAATGAATACAAATGAGTTCTGAAATAGAATTTTGAACAATTAGCCTATTGTCAGCGTGCAAACATGAAAATTTCTATTGTGAATGTGCATTTTTTGTAGTTATGCTCAGCTCTGAATTAATTAGTAGGTTAGAAACTGGTGGGTGGAATCTTTATTAGTCACAAACCAGTTTATCAAGCAAAATGATTAATTGACTGATATTTTGGGCTGTTTTGATTTTGAAATTGGGGCATCAGCCTCAAAATTTGCTTGGCTATTTAACAGAAGTTTCTTAATGCTTGTGTTAGTTTAAAGCCTTTATTGTAATGCATTATAAAAGTAGTTTTAATGCATCAATTATGCCTTGTAATGCACCTTATAATGCATTGTACAGTCTCATGAATTATTGTAACCACAGTTAATACATTATAACACTTATCAATTCATTGTTGCACTGTGCATTTTAAATTCGGGTATAATTATTTACGACAAGATATAATGTATTACAACACAGATTATGAATAACTCTAATGCAATGTTCACGGTGTGTGTGTGTTCACTGCTGTGTGTGTGCACTTAGGATGGGTTAAATGCAGAGCACTAATTCCAAGT
>NW_015552601.1:285338-301403 GCF_001515605.1 Sinocyclocheilus anshuiensis | reverse complement strand
ATAGAAAATTTGATATATATATATATATATATATATATATATATATATGTATATATAATATATAATTTATATATATATAAAAATATATAGTTTCAAAGTTTTAGCATTTTATGTTTGTCGTTTTAAAAAAAAAAAATTAAATTTTTATTTCAGTTTTAGTTTTTCTAGTACATTTAGTGCAATGTTTTTACTTTGCTTTGGCAACTTGCGGAAATAAAATAACTTTATGCTTTTTATATTTTATTTTAAGTTACCTTTTAATGTATTCCAAGTAACATTGTTGAATGGTTTTAATTTTAGTGAAATATTATGACCCCAGTTTCAACGAGAGCTCATTAAACGTGTCCTAATTTACAAATATAACTAAACTAGATTTGTGAAACCAACATACTAAACCATTGCTCTCGTTCCTCTAATTCCTAAGAAATAGCCTTATGACAACTTCCTCATGTGACAACTAGCCCCTGTGTTTCTTATGTGTTGGTGTTAAGATGTTAAAACCAACGATAACAGCCCATATATTGCAGTCAAACACGACCGCTTTTAAATGAGTGGATATAAGTGAGTAAATGTCTGTACACTGATATATGGCTTCAAAGTTTATTTTACAAATGCAAGTTTTAGGTCTTCATCAACAAAATGAATACAAATGAGTTCTGAAATAGAATTTTGAACAATTAGCCTATTGTCAGTGTGCAAACATGAAAATTTCTATTGTGAATGTGCATTTTTTGTAGTTATGCTCAGCTCTGAATTAATTAGTAGGTTAGAAACTGGTGGGTGGAATCTTTATTAGTCACAAACCAGTTTATCAAGCAAAATGATTAATTGACTGATATTTTGGGCTGTTTTGATTTTGAAATTGGGGCATCAGCCTCAAAATTTGCTTGGCTATTTAACAGAAGTTTCTTAATGCTTGTGTTAGTTTAAAGCCTTTATTGTAATGCATTATAAAAGTAGTTTTAATGCATCAATTATGCCTTGTAATGCACCTTATAATGCATTGTACAGTCTCATGAATTATTGTAACCACAGTTAATACATTATAACACTTATCAATTCATTGTTGCACTGTGCATTTTAAATTCGGGTATAATTATTTACGACAAGATATAATGTATTACAACACAGATTATGAATAACTCTAATGCATTACACCCTTTAATAACCCTTTATAATGCATTACACATAAAGGCATTAAGTAAAGTGTTACCGGAAAAAGACTTGTAACAAAAAACACATAACTGCACACTCACTTAAAAATAAACTTATTATTAATAAAGTGAGCATGCAGTTATTTTGTTGATGCGCTTATTTTTCTTTTTAAATAACCCTCAAATTACCTGAATTTATACAATAAAATTTAGGGGTGAAATTTTATTTATTTAAATTAAAAATAATAAAAAGCATTTATTTATATATCATGATAGTGTTTGTTGTACTTCCTTTAATTTGTGTTAATTTTAATAATAAAAAGTTTAAATAACGTTTAAATAAACACGTTTACAGTGTACTTTTTCCATTGTGAATAATGACAATTACAAATAAACTCAAAAGTAAAATGTCTCTACCCACTAATGAGAAATGTAATGATAAATTTGTGATTAGTTTTTATCTATTTTTTTAGGGTAAAGTATAAATTAGAATAACTATCACCTAACCATAGAATAAAACTTTTTTTGCATTTTTAAAATGAAAAACTGTATTAATGTATAATTCTATCCTATTGAAGGCATTCCCCTAAGGAGATTTGTCAGATTTAGCTAAGTAAACCCACTCACAATCTCTTCTGTTATGTTATAGCAGATGTTACTGTCCCCTACACACACACACACACACACACACACTCACTCTTCTCTGAGATTGAGTTGTCAGCTCTGGCCAGCAGTGTGCTGTCAATCTGAAACACGTTCTTCACACGGCTTTTTTTTTTTCTTTCATAATTACATATGTTTTTTTGTTTTTTGTTTTTTTACTTTGAATGTTATTCATTGATCTACACTACCAGTCAAAAGCTTGGAATTGTTGCATTTTTTAAATGTTTTTGAAAGAAGTGATTTGTATTTATTTGATAAAAAATATAGTAGAAATTGTGAAATATTATTACATTTTAAAATAACTGTTTTCTAAGCGAATATATTGTAAAATGTAATTTATTCCTGTGAATTTTCAGCATGATTACTCCAGTCTTCAGTGTCACATGATCCTTCAGAAATCATTATAATATGCTGATTTCTGATTATTATCAATGTTGAAAACAGTTGTGCTGCTTCATATTTTTGTGGAAACTGTGATATACACTACCATTCAACATTTGGAAAAAGTAAGATAAAAGTAAAAAAAAAAGTAGGGATGCATTAAATTAGTCATAAGTTACAGTAAAGATTGAATACTATTACAAGAGATTTCTATTACAAAGAAGTACTGTTCTTTTAAATTACATTTTAATATTTGAATATATTTTCAAACAATTATTTTAAATGGTAATACTATTCCACAATATTACTGTTTTTACTGTATTTTTAATCAAATAAATGCAGCTTTGGTGAGCAGAAGGAATTTATTTCAAAAAGATTAAAGCAATTATTCCAAACGTTTGACCAATAGTGTATTTATTTTTTTTTAATATCCATTAATATAATTATTTTTCAGTACTTTTTATTGTACATTGCCAGGAATCTTCTTTAAAGAGTCAGCCAAAATGATAAAAATGTTGTTGTTGGGATAAATTGGGGGAAGTCGTGGCCTAAAGGTTAGAGAGTCGGACTCGTAACCCAAAGGTTGTGGGTTCGAGTCTCGTACCGGCAGGGATTGTAGGTGGGGGGAGTGAATGTACAGCGCTCTCTCCCACCTTCAATACCACGACTGAGGTGCCCTTGAGCAAGGCACCGAACCCCCAACTGCTCCCCGGGCGCCGCAGCATAAATGGCTGCCCACTGCTCCGGGTGTGTGTTCACGGTGTGTGTGTGTTCACTGCTGTGTGTGTGCACTTAGGATGGGATAAATGCAGAGCACTAATTCCAAGTATGGGTCACCATACTTGGCCACATGTCACGTCACTTTTTTCTTTTCTTGTATGTTGAAGTTGAGCCTGTTTGCATTTGCTGGTGCTCGTTGCGGACGCATCAAACAGCGCGAAGCATCCGAGAGCTTCAAAGTACTTCAACAGCATTTAAAAACAAATGCTGAATGCGCTTTGATTTCTGGGCCAAATTAAACAAGCTTTTGTGATGTGCAAACTAGCCTGTGTATTTATAAAACAGTCGCTTATTGATGGAAAAAAGGTCTTCTGCGTGAAATGCCTGCTTTTATTTTAGAATAAAATTACAATTAATTATGGTAACGTTTTTAATGTGATAGTTTGGCCGTTTTTGATATAAGCTAATCCAGTTTGAGCTATTGTGATGCAAAGTGCTCATAACTGCATTATCCGATTGGCCGATATTTCCTCTCGCTCCAGTTTCGGCCATGCAGCAGTAGATTCATCTCCCTCTTTGAACGTACATGATAAAGATTCAGATGCAAATGAAATATGCTTGACAACCACCAGCGTGCCAATGACTTGTGTTACCATGGAAATCAGGTTTGATGTCATGTTGAAGTGCCACTGTATTATTATGCTTGCAGCACTTATACATCACCAGCTTCCTTCTGCGTCAGCTGACTTTGAGTTCTGTTCCCTTTAAAGTCCACATTAAAATTAAAGCGTACCCTGTTTATTTTTTTTTAGATCACTTACTATCTTTAAACATGGCAAATGATGGGATAAAGTCAGTTTGCTTGCAGTATATGTATAATTGTACTGTTCAAAAGTTTGGGTTGGTGAGATTTATTTATTTTTAAATTTGTTTTAAGTTTTGAAAGAAGTCTCTTCTGCTCACCAAGGCTGTGTTTATTTGAAACAGTAAAAACACTAATATTGTGAAATATTATTACTATTCAAAATAACTAAGTGAATATATTTTAAAATATAATTTATTGCTGTGATCAAAGCTGAATTTTCAGCATCATTCCTCCAGTCTTCAGTGTCACATGATCCTTCAGAAATCATGCTAATATTCAGATTTGCTGCTCAAGAAACTTTTTATTTTTTCACTTTTTTTTTGCAAACTATAAAAGATTTTTTCCAACATTCTTTAAATACAAGTTTCAAAACAACGGCGTTTAAGCATTTAAAGAAATTCTTATATTTCTTATTCACCTTTCATCAATTTTATGCATCATTGCTAAATAAAAGTATTAATTTGTTAAAAAAAATAACTTGTAGAACTTTGGAGCATGAGAGAATATCTGAATGTTTTATATATTTTAAGTTATAGATTTTAAGTTATTTCAATATTAATTATGAATCACTGGCAGTCTAGTTTTATTTTGTATATTTAACATTTGCGACAGTAATATAATGTACTGATTTGATTGTTAACTGCATTGAAAATAAAAGAAAATTCTTATTTTCTTTATATTTATATATATATAAAAAAAAAGTTCTGGAACCAAGCTGTTACACTGTATAACTATTAATGGAAAAAGTTCTTTCCCGCCCTTTAAGAAATATGAATTTTAAATATTTAAGTTTTAAATTTTAAAATGTTGAAATGCATTCTAAATGCCATTGCATGTTGATTTGGTCATATTTTCTGGATTCTTAGAGATGTAGGCCCTCTCGGGATTCTTGCGGTTTCGTGAGCTCTGCTGAGCGTAAACGAGCCTCACACATGAGCAACACAGTTCTGGGTTCCCGTCTAAGAATAGTAGCTCTTCTGGCAGTGCGTTTCTCTCAGATTATCTGAATGAAAGTCTACAGTGCATGACTTCGGAAGGACAATCTGTGTGTGTTTATGTGCGTGACTCAAGAAAACACGCATCTAGAGCTGCTAGCAAAAATGATGCAAATGAGTCTGATATGAATATGAGTTCTGACCCGTCAATGAGCTTTGTTATTGTAATCGGATGCATAAAGCAGATTTTAATGGCATTCAGTGGGAGATGATAGTTCTGTGGGTCGATGAAAGTGAAACAGAATCCGATGTATTTGTGGGCTGGCCGTGTCTATTGTTATCTCTTGGTTTAAACAAGGCCTGAGGCTCAGGACAGTGCATTAAAGACAGAGGAGAAGCTCTGCCGGTTACATAACCACACACACACACACACACACCAGCCGTGCATCATGAGAACACAAACGAGCCCTTAAGCCTACGTCCTATAAAACACTCTCACAGTTTGCTGGCTCTTTCGCTCCATCATTTATTTGAGGGTGAACCTGTCAAGAACATGTCCAGGTCATATTTCTATCCATAATTAAGTGAATATACATAAGAAAATTAAGTCTGTAGTGAAAATCCTTTACCTAATTTAGCGTTCCTGCTCAAAAAAAACAAAAAAACTGACCTTTTAAAAACTCTCTCATTATGCGTAAATCTTGGATTCAATCTCTTTGTCAATTTGTTTTCTTTCAATTAGCACAGGTTTTGTATTTCTTTTTGAAACAGATTGGTCATAGGCCTCATTGATCTGAGCTAATGCACCTCAGCTTTTCAGTGAAAAAAAGCATTATTTGTGGGTAATTTTGGCAATATTTTGGCAAAAACTGAGCTGCATCAACGAAGGCCTACCATCAAGTAGTTCCAAAAATAAATAAAAAACCTGCGCTAATTGAACATAAATAAATTGACCAAAAGATTGAATACAATGTTTGGTAGTAATTTAATAATTTATAAGCCATTGTTTGTATTAATTATTTATAGGCTGGTCATTTTTGACCAGGAACAGAACAAGTATAACAAGGTGGTATCTCAAAAAAATAAATAAATAAATGTAATCTGGATGATGTAATCAGATTCCAAAAAATTAAGTACTTGTAATTAGAGTATATTACATTTTAAAATGCTCATAATCTGATTACCGTTACTTTTTATGGATTACATGATGACATATTTATTATTCACACAATAGCAGTAAATTATTCATAATGGAAATCTGGACAAAAGACTTTGGGCTTGTAATGTCATTGTTGTTTTCATGTTTATTAATATTTGTTCATATAATGCAGGGATTCCCAAATGTTTTTGTCAGCTGAACCTCTTAAATAAATACTTGGAATATCTCTGAGGAAGTTCATATTTGAAATAATTGAACAACACATTCACACGTTTACAGTTCTCTGACGTCAGTTGATGGTCAAATTGATATGCACGTTCAAGGATTTAAATTATTTTTATTGTACATTTTTAAGATTGAATTCATTATTAGCTTTTTATTAACTCAGAAACCCACTGCAGTTCTTACATCCAGCCCAGTTTGGCAAACCCTGGCTTAATATGTTTAATTTTAAAAAATGGAATGTTTTTATCAGGTAATCTGTAATCAGTAACTGACTACGATTTGTAAGTAATCTACCCAGCTCTGGTGATGATATTAACTAACATTCTTGGGAAAAATAAAATCAAAGTCAAAATGATAGGGGAGTTGGAAAATGAGCCTATTTTCAAAAATAGTGGAGTGTTCCTTTAAGGGTTTTTTTTACATTTCTTTTTGAATGAATTTTAGCTAGACTAGTTTATATGTAGTATTTGCATATTTATTGTTTACTGTATTCTATACCTCTTAAGTTACTGAATATATATATACTGTACACTCATGCAACCTTTAGTTTGTGACATGACAGCAAACATATGTCCACACCGTCCCGCTCTTACTTGCTCTTTCAGTGGTCCTTAGTTTGCCAGGTATTAACAGGAAAGGATCAATACGCATTAGTAAAAGGATCTTCATATTTTTTGTCTACAAATCAACCTTTTTGGTGGCCTCAGTGCATTATAAAAGTAGTCCCTAAAAAATATAAATTTCCAGCAAAAGCATTTTCAATATTTTTCAAGAGCCCAATTGTACAAGAAAACCTGGCAACCCATATTATCTGTGTTCTAGATTGTCGTTCTGAATAAAACACAAGAGCGAATGTTGCCCTATCAGTCCAATCAAGAGGAAGAAGTTCCAGATATCAAGAAAATCAAGAAGGTACATGATTGTCTACATTTGAATTGTATATTTGTTCACAATTATACATTTACACAGTAATGTTTGCTATTGTGTCTAGTGTAAGTGCAGTCATTCGGGCGTCTCCGTGGCATGTTTTCTCGCAGGTGCAAAGCTTCATGCGTGGTTGGCTGTGCAGAAGGAAGTGGAAGATCATCGTGCAGGACTACATCTGCTCACCTCACGCCGAGAGCATGAGAAAGAGAAACCAGATCGTCTTTAACATGGTGGAGGCCGAGACGGAGTACGTGCTCCAGCTCTCCATCCTGGTCAACTGCTTCCTGCGGCCGCTCAGGATGGCGGCCAGCTCCAAAAAACCCCCCATTAGTCATGACGATGTCAGCAGCATCTTCCTCAATAGGTATAAATCACGTGGTCAACTTGAAATGAATTGAATACTTGGAGGAATACTCTGGAAGCTACTGTGTAACTGCGACTTTTTATCTCAGCAACTGCGAGTTTATATATCACAGTTTGTGTCTCACAATTCTGACTTGTTTTTCTGAATTGATGTCTTGCTATTGTGATTTTTTTGTTTCTACCACAAAATAAAAAAATTAAAAGGTAATTGTAACTTTTTCTTGCAATTGCGAGATTTTATATTGCAGTTCTGAGTTTTTTATAATTTTATAATTATAAGTTTATATCTTGCAAATTCAATTCTGATTTTTGTCTTGGAATTGTAAGTTTATCTGTCAATTCAGTTTTAATTTTTTCGTTTCCACCAGGGAATACAAAAAATAAAAATAGTAATTGAGAATTTTTTTCTCGCAATTCTGACTTTGTTTATATCTCAAAATAGTTTCCACCACTGAATAAAAAATAAAAAAAAGTACCTGGAACTTTTTTCTCACAATTCTGACTTTTCGTCTCAGAATTGCGAGTTTACATCTTGAAATATTTTCTCTGTAATTCGTTTTTTTCCATCAGAATAAATAATGAAAACAGTAATGGCAAAGTTTTTTTCTTACAATTTGAAAACCGTGTGGAAAAAAAACTGAATTGCCAGATATGAACTCACAATTGCAAGATAAAAGTCAGAATTGTGAGAAGTCACAATTACTTTAGTTATGAATCACTTTTAGTTTTTTATTCCTTGATAGAAACAAGCTTTATACAGTATTTCAGATTCTTTTTTCAAATTTTGTCAAGCTGTTGATCAAGAAAAAAATTACTTTTATTCTGACACCACCAATAAACGTTTTAAAATATGCAACTATCATCTTTTTTTACAATATGCAACTATATGCAACTCTTTTTGAAAGTATAATATCTGTCTTTAAATATCAGAAATTGATGTGCCATGCATTTCTCATTTTTTCTTTATTTGTAAGTGAGACGATAATGTTTCTCCATGAGATATTCCATCAAGGCTTGAAGGCTCGGATAGCCAACTGGCCAACTTTATTGTTAGGTGAGTTTTATTTAATTTTTTTATTTTTGCACACAAACATACATGCCAGACATGCAGTGAAATGCTTTTTTTACTCTCCACACATAGAGTAAAAATTAACATCATAATAACATCTAATAATCTACACAAGTCAGAATAGAAATGACCACTTACATATCATCATTATGTCTAACAATGTTCACATAAACATGATGCAAAACCGTACTGTGACGTTTCAGCGGATCTCTTCGACATCTTGCTGCCGATGCTGAACATTTATCAGGAGTTTGTGCGAAACCATCAGTACAGTTTGCAGGTTCTGGCCAACTGTAAACAGAACCGGGACTTTGACAAGCTTCTGAAGCAGTATGAAGCCAACGCCGCCTGTGAGGACCGAATGCTGGAAACCTTCCTCACCTACCCCATGTTTCAGGTGAACCGCTGACCTCTGACCTTTGAGTAATAGTAACACTAGCATATTGCATCTCATTTAACTGTGCTCCATTGTGTAAAACGGAGTACTTGTGTATTTGAATTGTTACTATTAGATCCCGCGGTACATCATCACCCTTCATGAGCTCCTCGCCCACACGCCTCATGAACATGTGGAGCGCAAGAGTCTGGAGTTTGCCAAATCCAAACTTGAGGAACTGTCCAAGTGAGTGAAAGCTAAAAAAAAGACTTAGAAATAAGGATTCTTCATGTTAAGAAGCATTTTTGGGGTGTTTCGGGCTCTTGAGATGCTATAAGGTTTTATAGGTTCTTCAGACCAGTATTTTGGCTATAAAGCACCAGAACATAGAAAGTATAACAAAGAACTAGAGAATTAAAAGTTGTTCATGCCGTTCTTTTATTGATTCAGACTGTAAAATAATTTTGTTCTAATTGGAACCTTTATTTTTAAGAGGCAAGAGTTATAATTTTATATTTATGTTTTCTGTTTACATCAGTTTCAATCAAAATGATAAAAAAACAAAAATAGAAATGTATTATAAAAATAAAAATAATATTTTAAAATACATTTGTATTATTAATTTATTCATATTACAAAAATATAATGTATATATATATATATATATTAGTAACAATTTCTTTCTTTTTATATATATATATATATATATATAATTTATTCTTTAAAAATATATATTTACTATAAAAACATTAATCTTTTATTTGCTTTAAAATAAAAAATATATTTATTTAAAATGCATATGTACTAATTATTTATTTTAAATTGCTGTTTTCTCTCTTAATTCTTCACCAACTTTTAAAATCATCCTGAAAGCAGTAAGATGCCAAACACTTCTGTGAAATTATATCAGATTGTATCCACTAAACATATGGTTATTCTAAGATGAAACTCTCATATCAAGCAGCCCATTAGTGTAAGTGCTTCCTCTATGGAAAAAAGTGATGCTTTTAAATGCAAACAAGGCTTTTGAATTTTATTATTAACATTCATGTGACCAGGGCATTGATCACACTTTCTCTCAAGCCTAGAATATGTCATGGTTCAGTGTAGTCCAATTCACATTTCTGCCAAACACCTTAAGATCTATTTATTGTATACACTGAGATGATACAGCTGTGTTTGTGCGTTTATTCTCAGAATGATGCACGATGAAGTGAGTGACACAGAAAACATCCGTAAGAATCTGGCGATCGAGCGAATGATTGTGGAGGGCTGTGATATTCTGCTGGACACCAGTCAGACGTTTGTACGGCAGGGTGAGACACCGTTCATTATGGAGCGGCGGGGTGTTTGATTGCAGGACACTTCTTCTTCAAATGATTTTCTACCCCAATGCTTCATGAAGTGATTCCTTCCTGTTTGTTCTGCTTTTCTACTAGTGTCATTTTATACCAGCTGATCCCCATTAACTATTTTTGTTTGTTTGTTTTATTTATTTGATGGTTTGATTGATTTAAATGATTAAATATTACTGATTTCTGACCTATTTATCATGTTACGGCAAGAAAAATCATTTTTATGGGTCAGATGTTCACCTAAAAATATGCATTAGTTCAATTTTTAAACGTTAAGCATGTAAGTTTATAAAAAAAAATTAAATTCGAATTTATTTCTTTACAATAAATATTTTTTTTTATAAATCCAGATTATTTTACATTTAAAATGATAAAAATGATATAATGCATTATATAAATGTATTATGCAAAATGAAACTAATATTTTATTTAAACAAAAAATGTTGGTTTAAAAATAAGATATTTATTTTAATTAACATTATTTCTTTATTTATAATCATTTTTTAAATTAATGTTTGTTTGTAATATTTATTGCATACAAAAATATTTTATTTTAAAAATAAAACTATTTAATATAAATATTTATTATTTATATATATATATATGATAAAAATAAAAGTTTTAATTGTTTTAAAATTAATATTATTTCTTTATTTAAATACAAAATCATATTTACAAACAAAAATAATATTTTATTTGTGTTAAAATAAAAATTTATTAATTTAAAATACGTATGTATTATTTGTTTGTTGTATATTATTATTGTTTCTTTATTTCAAACAAAAGTCAGTCAGTAGTTTAGTATGAATATGAGTGTGTGATGGTTTCTGCTCCACACTGACAGCAAGGTGTGAAATGTGCTCTAATGAGATCTAATGTGCCATTTTAATGCATCTTGTCTCATAGAAAAGCGTCTCTGGATGAGACAGCGCTGCGCTCTCTCCCTGAAACGCTGTCTTTAATGTTCTCCTTCCTCTGGGTAATGAGCTGATGTGTGTGTTTGCTGTAGGCTCTCTGATTCAGCTGCCCTCCGTGGAGAAGGGTAAACTGAGTAAGGTGCGTCTGGGCTCGCTGTCGCTCAGGAAAGAAGCCGAACGCCAGTGTTTCCTGTTCACCAAACACTTCCTCATCTGCACACGCACCTCCGGCGGCAAACTGCACCTGCTCAAAGTGAGTCGAGTCCATCTGAAGATAATAACAGCTCAGCAACACAAAGAATCAAAGCGATACTTCCAGCTTTCAGACGATGTATAAATCTCAATTTTGAAAAATTGACACTTAAGACTGGTTTTGTGGTCCAGGGTCACATAATTTTATCTATAACATTTATTTAAAATATTGAACTATTATTTAAACAATTTTATTTATTCAAAAATAAAATGTAATGTAAAATTGAAAATAAATATCTATTTTTTTTTAATATAAATATTATTTCTTTATTTAAAATGATATAGTTTTTTATTGTTTAAAATAGATCTGTATTATTTATTTAAAATTAGTAGTATTTCTTTATTTAAAATTATAAAAAATATTCAGTATATTTGTTTACAATTTACTTTATAATAATAAGTGTATTAAATATGCATGATTTATTTTAAATTATTATTTTCTGAATTATTATATTCTTCATTTAAATGTGCATATATATATATATATATGTGTTTAGAATGTTAATGTATATGATCAAAATAAGTATTTTAATTATTTTAAAATGAAGAAATTATTTTTAATAACTATGTATTATTTTAAATTAATAGTATTTCTTTATTGTAAATTAATCAAAAATAAAAATACGCACCTTCTCAAAGTGAGTCGAGTCACCCTGAGAATAACAACACCTCAGAAATTAAAGGAATTAAATTTATTTAAATTTCGGTCCCACTTTATATTAAGTGGTCTTAACTACTGTACTTACATTTAAATGAATCATTTGGTACATTGCACTTATTGTGTACATACATGTTTTTACATTGTACTTATATTTTAAAAATACCTGCATGTCATTACATCTGTAATTACATTTATAATTACACAGTTGACCCATCCCTTACACCTTAACCCACCCTTAAACCTACCCATACCAACAAACCTGTCCCTAACCTAACCCATATCCCACCTCAATAGCAGCAAAAGTGTTTTGCAATACAATATGAACACAATAAGTACACTGAACTTATTTTTTGATGCAAGTACATAGTAGTTAAGGCCACCTAATATAAAGTGGGACCTACATTTCTTAAAGGAATTGTTCACCCTAAAATATTCTCATCAATTAATCAGCGTCATGTTGTTCCTACCCCACTTTGTTTTATTTACAGTATTGGTCACTGTTCACCTTTGTTGAAAAGAAAAGAGCAGTTCAGACATCTGGGTGAACTGTTTCATGCAAAAGCATAAAATAACTATAATAAAAGTACCTTTCTTCTAAACCACAGCAGGGAGGCATGTTGTCTCTGATAGAGTGTGCGCTTATCGAGGAGCTGGACGCCAATGATGAAGACTGTAAGTGTGACGTCAAACCCAGTAATACCAACACAAAGCTAACTATCAATGAAGTAAACCGAGTGAGTTTTGATTTCCAATCTCCTCAGATAATGCTGCTGGTCAGGGATTCAATCGTCTGGAGTTTAAAATAGTGGTTGAACCTGCTGATGGTCCGTCGTTTGCAGTCGTTCTGCTCGCTCCGTCTCGGCAGGAGAAAGCAGCCTGGACCAGCGACATGAGCCAGGTACAATCTGCACAATACATGCAACACGCTTATTCACACCTTTTGGATCTGTAGAACAGAATATCACAACTCATATGAAACAAAAATGCATGCACAAGAATTAAACACTTTATTCAAGCTCAGAAATGTAGAGATTCAATCAAAGCCCAAGAACAGAAGTTCATGTTTTCTAGCTAGAAAGCAACATGCATGAAATGCACAAGAGTGGGAAGTTTCCATTATATTTGCATTGACATAAATAGTTTCTCTGACTTTACGGTAAGGTTTTTGCATAATATTTTTAGTATGAACGGTCTATTATACACTTTGCCCTAGGGATGAACTGGTATGCAAATTTTGGGTTAGTACTGGTAACTATTTTGGTCTTTTTGTTTATTCATTTATCTATAATTTTATGCGCTTCAGATGAACTGTCATCTTATAAAAACAATTTGAGTAGGAAAAATAAGCCCTTATATTATATGCTACCAGTATCAGCCTAATCAGATGAATGCTGATAATTTAAAAAGCTAATATTAGCTGATAATGATTGTTTACTAATATGTTGTGCACCCCTAGTTTGTTTATTTTGACTGCTGTTACAGTTGCTAGAACGTGAGAGTGAAGTTTTTATTTTCTCTATTTTTATGCCATTTAGTGCATTGACAACATTCGCTGCAATGGCTTGATGACCAGCGTGTTTGAGGACAACTCCAAAGTCACCGTGCCGCACATGATCAAGTAAAACACAAGCACTCCAGTGTTATTTTATGAATACTTAGATTTTTTAAATTAGTGTTAAAAAATTTTTATACTTGTTTAGCTTTTTATTTCTTTTTATTTTATTTTAAGTAATTGTAGTGCTTCAGCTTTATTCCATTTCTAATTTTCTTTATTTTTTACTTAAATTCAGATTCCTTTATTATGCAAATACAAATACATACATAAAATGTATTTTTTGTTTTAATTATTTAAAATAAATAAATTTTTACATTTTTATTTAAATACAGTAAATGCATATTTATTTTAAATCAATTGTTTATTTATTTTAAAATTACAAATATCAAAACAAATATTTTTTGGATAAAATATAAATATTTTATGTTTTTAAATAAAAATCTATGTATTTAAAATGGTTTTTAATAATTGTTTTTTTAATACAACTTTTTTCATTTAGCTGCCAAGATATTATTTCTAAATTCCATTTAACTTTAAGACTTTTATCTAATATTTATATTTTGTTTCATTTCAGCATAATTCCAATTAACAAAAGAAAGTAAATATTTTATAGTTTTAATAGTTTTAGTTTTAATTTTAGTTTACACCAACTTAAGCCTGATGAGTTCACTGTAAATAGTTAATTTGCTCGTTCGTGTCTGCAGGTCTGACGCCCGACTGCATAAAGACGATGTGGACATCTGCTTCAGTAAGACGCTGAACTCCTGCAAGGTGCCACAGATCCGTTACGCCAGCGTGGAGAGACTCCTGGAACGGCTGACCGACCTGCGCTTCCTGTCCATCGACTTCCTCAACACCTTCCTCCACACCTACCGCATCTTCACCACCGCTGCTGTCGTCATGGACAAACTCTCCGACATCTACAAGAAACCCTTCACGTCTTTACCGGTCAGGTTAGAGTATCTGCCGCTCTAGCAGTTTTTTGGATTTTTTTCTCCAGTGCAAAGGAAGTGCAAGAATGATTGATCTGATCATTGTTTTCTTCTAAATGTTTTGACTATCACACATTTAAAACAAGTTCTTCATCCTTGTCTGAATGCCAGTCATCATTGTGATGATTGTGATACCCTTAATCTGAAGTTCATTTTGATTATGTATATTGCCGTTCAAAGGTTTGGGATTTCTATTTTTTTTTTTTAAAGAAATTGATACTTTTACTCAGCAAAGGTGCATTAAACTGATCAAAAAATAGCAGATATTTACAATGTTTTCTAATAATAGTAATTATAATTATCAAATAATTATATTTTTATTTCAAACTGGAGAAATGGCTGCTGAAAATAGAACATTCAAAAATGAAAATTCTATTGAAAAACATGACAGAAAATAATGAAAAAAATACAATAGAATACTGTCATTTTAAATTGTAAGAATATTTCATAATATGTCTTGTAGTAATATTCTTTTAAGAATCTTGGAAAACAAAGTCTTACTGATCACAAACTTTTGAATTTTGAATTAATCAGTGGAAATACAAATTTGATTTTCTGCATTTTACTAAAAACAAATTAGCAAATTCAAACATGCAAACTAAAGGAGATAAAATAAAAAAGCAAATGTAATCCTCCAGTATGTGTGCAATGTAAACATTATTAGGTAAAATGCAGATAAAATGATTTTCTTTCTTTATGGATTTTTATTGATCAGTATAATACACAAAATCAGCATTACTTTTACAGTACACTACAAGATGCATACAAATGTTAAGGTTTGGCGTCATCTGTGTCTTTAGAATACAGACCACATAACTCACTCTGTTCCCTCGATCCTCTGCTTCCCACAATCCTCCTGTTCCTCCCTCACTGTCACTCGCAGGGCTCAGTATCAGTCGTCCGACCGTTTGTCCATCACCTCCATCTGTCCAGACTACAGCCTGAAGATCACAAGGCTTGCACTGGACCAGTCCAAGTAACTCTGCACTCGTCTCTCCCTCTGTCTCTTTTTGTTTAACATGTTTGTGGACTTCATTTTCTCTCGTGTCCATTTTATATTATCAGTTAATCGGGTTTGTTGTCATAATTTAGTTTTTCATGATCATTTCCCAACGTCTTTCTTATCCATAGAGCTATACAGATTGTGTTTGCTACTGTACCTTTAAGACTTATATATGTAAATGACTTCCATTGTGAAGCAGGATGATAGACAGACAGACAGACAGAACGATAGATAGATGGATGGATGGATGGATGGATTAATGGATAGACAGACAGAACGATGGATAGAACGATAGATAGATAGATAGATAGATAGATGGATGGATGGATGGATAGACAGAACGAACGATTGAACAGATAGTTAGATGGATTGATGGATAGACAGACAGAACGATGGGTGGATAGATGGATGGATGGATGGATGGATGGATGATAGACAGACAGACAGAACGATCGATAGATAGATAGATAGATAGATAGATAGATAGATAGAT
>NW_015552601.1:283109-283566 GCF_001515605.1 Sinocyclocheilus anshuiensis | reverse complement strand
GAACGATCGATAGATAGATAGATAGATAGATAGATAGATAGATAGATGGATGGATGGATGGATGGATGGACAGAACGAACGATTGAACAGATAGATAGATGGATTGATGGATAGACAGACAGAATGATGGGTGGATAGATGGATGGATGGATGGATGGATGATAGACAGACAGACAGACAGAACGATCGATAGAACAATCGATAGATAGATAGATGGATAGATAGATGGATGGATTGATGGATAGACAGAACGATGGATAGAACGATAGATAGATAGATAGATAGATAGATAGATAGATGATAGACAGACAGAACGATCGATAGAATGATAGATAGACAGACAGACAGACAGAACGATAGATAGATCGATGGATGGATTGGATAGACAGACAGAACGATAGATAGAACGATAGACAGACAGACAGACAGACAGACAGATAGATAGATAGATAGATAG
>NW_015552601.1:274288-282987 GCF_001515605.1 Sinocyclocheilus anshuiensis | reverse complement strand
GATGGATGGATGGATGGATGGATGATAGACAGACAGACAGACAGAACGATCGATAGAACAATCGATAGATAGATAGATGGATAGATAGATGGATGGATTGATGGATAGACAGAACGATGGATAGAACGATAGATAGATAGATAGATAGATAGATAGATAGATGATAGACAGACAGAACGATCGATAGAATGATAGATAGACAGACAGACAGACAGAACGATAGATAGATCGATGGATGGATTGGATAGACAGACAGAACGATAGATAGGACGATAGACAGACAGACAGACAGACAGACAGATAGATAGATAGATAGATAGATAGACAGACAGACAGACAGACAGACAGACAGAACGATAGATAGATGGATGGATGGATTGATGGATAGACAGACAAAACGATGGATAGAACGATAGATAGATAGCTAGAATGATAGATAGATAGATAGATAGATAGATAGATATTTTTGTAAGGGCAGATCTGGCTGTGCGGTGCATTTATTCACTTGTTTCCATCTTATGCTGATGGCTCAGGTCCCTCGAGCGTTTCTTCGCCACAAACCAAGGCCCCTGGAGCGGAGAGCACCTGAACAACAAATCCCCCAATCTGTCTCGCAAGTTCTCTTCTCCTCTGCCCGTCTCCATCCCCTCGCGCACCTCTTCCCCCATCCACCCGCGGAAGCTGTCCCTCAGCTCTCCTGTGAGCTGTAAGGGTGGAGCTCTGGACCTGTCGACGGCCACTTCTTCTGCGGCCAGCAGCCCGATGTCTCCCTACACCCCCGGCATCACCTCCCCTCCACCCACCTGCACCAGGGCCCCTCTGGACCTCAGCCGGGGCCCCAGCTCCCCCGAGCTCAGCCCCTCCACCCCAGAGGAGAGCGGGGAGCTGCCACGTATAGATGCCTTCTGTGGGAAGCTGCGACGGAGTATTCGACGAGGTGAGAGTCGTTCTGGGTCCGCTAACCTTCAGAAGGCAAATTCACTTCATACTGGATAGAAAATAAGATATATGGATTGATAGACAGAAAGTTAGATAGATGCACTATGTGCACAAAAGCATTGGGACACCTGACCATTACACCCACAGGGATTTAATGACAGTGCATTCTAAATACATACATATGAATATGGAGTTGGTCCCCTTTTTTCAGCTGTAACTGCTTTCACTCTTCTGGGAAGGCTTTCCATAACATTTTGGAGTGTTTCTGTGGGATTTTTTGCCCATTCATCCATGGACTCATGGTAGCTCAGTAAATAAAGCATTGTGTTTTAATTTTGTAGACCTGTTTAAATCCCACTATTGGGGCAGTTGTGGCCTAATGGTTAGAGAGTCTGGCTTGTACCCCAAAGGTCGCAGGTTTGATTCTCATTACTGAGAGGAAATATAGGTGTGAGGAATGAATGAACAGCACTCTCTTCCACCCTCAATACCCACGACTGAGGTGCTCTGGGTGTGTGTCAGTGGTGTCTGTGGGTGTTTTCTACTTGCTGCTGTGTATGCACTTGGATGGGTGAAAAGAGCACAAATTTTGTGTACACAAGTTACCATACTTGGCTACGTCACAAAAGCATTTGTGAGGTCAGGCAATGATGTTGGACAAGAAGGCCTGGCTCACAATCTCCATTCCAGTTCATTCCAAAGGTGTTCATTGGCGTTCATTCCTTTATGGACCATGCTTTGTGCACTGGGGCACAGTCATGCTGGAATAAGAAAGGGCATTCAAAGTTGGAAGCATATCATTGTCCAAAATATGCTGAAGCATTGACATTTTGAAGTAAAGGGCCAAGGCCAACCCCTTACCATTATCCCTCCTCCCCTAAACTTTACAGTTGGCACTCTGCATTCAGGCAGGTAATGTTCTCCTGGCATCCGTCAAACCCAGACTCACCCATCAGACTCTCAAACAGAGAAGCACGATTCATTACCCCACAGAACAGGTTTCCACTGCTCCAGAGTCCAGTGGTGCTGTGCTTTACACACTCCATTCAGCAGTTGCCATTGCACTTGGTGATGTGGGGCTTGCATGCAGCTGCTCGGCCATGGAAACCCATTCCACGAAGTTTTTGTGCTGATATTAATCCTGTGGAAGTTTGGAACTCTTCAACTCTCATTTGCATTGAGCCTCAGCAGTTGTAACCTGCTCTTTTACTTTAGGTGGTCTTCCGAGTTGCTGCTGTTCCTAAACACTTCCACTTTCCAATAATACTATGGAATATCTAGCAGGAATGACTTTTGCAAAGGTGGCATCCTATCACAGCACCATGCTTGAATTCTCTGTGCTCTTCAGAATGACCCATTTTTTCCCCAAGTGTTTGAAAAAGCAGACTTTATGGCTAGGTGCGATAGTGAAGATAGATAGATACATGACTGATGTTGTATGATGTTCCTGACAGCTGTACTGGAGTCAGTATCATTGGATAAGTTCATTCCTGAGACGACCACGTCCAGTGATTCAGGAGACATGTCTCCATGTCGTTCACCGTCCACCCCGCGACACCTCCGCTACCGAATGTCTGCAGGTACTGCCTTTCTCAATATTATATTTTCATTGATTATTTTAGCAGACTGTAAGCATTAAGTTATGAATTATACATATTGTACACTTCAGTAGCATTTTGTTTTTCGCTGAAGTTGGTCGAGGTTTCCTAAACCAAGTTCATAATTTTTAAAACCAAATTAAACAGGGTTTTTTTTATACTTTACCTTTACCAATCAAATGTTTGGACACACTTGACTGGAATATATTTAATTTTATTAAGACAAAAATATATTTTTTCTTTTTTAATAAAATTTTTATTTCATCATTTTTTTTTTTAAATGCATTAGTTGGACTGGATTGTGCAGGAAAAGCATAAATCAAAGTTCGGCAAATTAACTACTTCAGTACTGTTTAAAAAGCATCCCAAAATGCACCTCATGAAGTTGGATTAGTTTATTAACAATAAATACTCTGCATGGATTGGGAAAAAGGATATGAGAATACATTCCCAGCTAACAAAAATATGTTCTAAAAATGTTTAGCTTATGTTCCCATTAAAGGGATAGTTCACCCAAAAATGAAAATTTGATGTTTATCTGCTTACCCCCAGGGCATCCAAGATGTAGGTGACTTTGTTTCTTCAGTAGAACACAAACGAAGATTTTTAACTCAAACCGTTGCAGTCTGTCAGTCATATAATGGCAGTCTATGGGCTCCACGGCTTTGAGAGTAAACTTTTCCACTGCATGGTACGGCACGGTACGGTTCGGTATGGTTCACTTTTGGGGGGTTTTCCACTGGGTACAGTACCTGGTACCTGGTACTTTTTTTAGTACCACTTCGGTTGGGGTTCCAAGTGAATCGTACCATTACCAAAACGTGACGTGTAAACTCTGCTGATCACGGATTGGCCGGAGAGAATCGTCACTACCTGCGTCACTGAACTTGCGACACAAACACAACAGAACCGCTAGATTTAAATCAGCACAGCCAGCGAAGGATCGAACGCAACTGTTTTGAACGAGCGCACCTTTTTTTAACAACCAAAAAGTTTTGTTGTCTGTTGTGGAAGTACAGACGTTCCTCTCGTTGATAGCAGAGGAGCGGATCCAGCGAGAGCTTGATGGGGCGACGCGGAATGAAAAAGTTTTTTTAGGAGTCGTGGTAGTAGAGGCGGCGCAACTATAACGACATGTGAATAATCCCACCCACTATAAAGCGGTACTGAACTGCAGTGGAAACGCAAACCGTGCCGAGCCGAACCATGCCGTGCCGTACTGAGCCGTGCCAAGCCGAGTCGTACCACACAGTGGAAAAGCGCCAAAAGTCACCTACATCTTGGATGCCCTGGGGGTAAGCAGATAAACATACAATTTTCATTTTTGGGTGAACTATCCCTTTAAGTTCTCTGAACATTCAAAATTTACAGTTTTTTAAAAATGTTTTAACATGTTTTTTTTCTTGTTAAAGGAACATTCCATTTGATAATTTCGCAAACATTACTTTTGAATGTTCCCTGAACATTCCGAAATGTAACATTTAAAAAAAAAAAAACGCTAGACAAACTTCCAACTAAAATGTTTTGGAAGAAACACGTTCCATGAAGGATGTACTGTATAAAGAATGTTTTGAACAAACATTCTATTAACGTTACTGAAAGAATGTTTGTTGCCAGAATGTTCTGAGAGCGTTCCCCGTTAGCTGGATTAAACTCATATTTCAAAACAAGAAAATCAAATTTCCCATGATATGGTGACTTGTTTTCTCTGCTCATGTTCTCATAGGTCAGTCTCCCGATAGCTCCCGCTGTGCCGTGTCCCCCGCGTCCGCCTTCGCCACCGCCACCGCCGCAGCTGGACACAGCAGCCCGCAAGGTTAGAGACACTGATGGCTGATGACAGCTGCCCTGGCCGCTGAAACACATCTCCCATCGGGTCTTTGAGGAGTCGTGACACAGCTCTGGGGAGGCTTTCTCGTCCTCATCTAACAGAAATCTCCTACTGTGTCTCATTCAGGATTTACCAACCCTGAGAAATCCTACGACAAGGAGTTCCTCATCCGCAGGGCCGCTACCAACAGGGTGCTCAACGTCCTGCGCCACTGGGTTTCCAAACACTCGCAGGTTTGTTGACTTTGCATCATTTTCAGCCTGTTATTTAGTTCCTGATGTCCTGCCCTTGAGTGATTTCTCAGTCATAATGGAGACACATCTTGCAAGGAGGATGTAAGACACTACAGGTGAATAGGGTAAAAGTCTTGACTAATAGATATCACCATACTTTTTCATCAGTTGTTTTGTATTTGAAGTTTCCTTAAATGTTGTTGCAATGTTGCAAATGATGCATTATCTAATTAAATAAGCACTAATTTATATTTCCAAAACATGAATCTGAACATTGGATTAAGCCAGGTTCAAAATTCTTGTTTTGTTGACATATTAAAGGTTTTAGCCGAGGGGATTTTAGATTTCTATTTTAAAAAATTTAATATTATATAAAAAGATAGTTATCTCACCATAAATCAGAACGTACTGTCAACAGACAGAAAAAAATAAATTTTCACCATTTTTTTTTTGGAAATAAAATGTTCCAAAAAATATGAACAAACTCCTCTGTAAAAGCTTTCAGAACATAGTTATGAATAAAACGGTATATGCAAGTGGTAAAATATATACATACACAAATAGATAAAGTGTAATAAAATAAACACTTAAATATGTATATTGGATGTTTTCTTTCCAATATTCTGAAGACAGACATATGAAAGCTTGTCTCAGCCACAGAATAAAAAAAAAAGTTAAAAAGTTAATTTTTATCTCACAATTATGACTTACAAGTATTATAAGTATTATAAGATATAAAGAAAAGTCAAAATTGTGAGAAAAAAACACATAATTGAGAGAAAAGTCAGAATTATGAGATTTAAAAAACAATCGTGAGATGTAAATCAGAATTATGTGAAAAAAAGTAAAAAATTGCAAGATGTAAACTCACAATTCTGAGGAGAAAAAGTCAGAATTGTGATATATATTATCTCACAATTGCAGGAGAAAATGTCAGAATTGTGAGCTAAAAAGTTTTTCTAATTTTTTAATTCCACAGTGGAAACAAGCATCCATAAGATGTGTCATCGAAGCAAAATAAAATTGACCAGCGCCTGAAAAACTATGGTTTTGCCTGGTGTCTTACCTTAAAAAAGTAAAAAATATTGCTATTTTTCACTTTTTAGTGTCTCATTTGTAAATAGATTTCTCCATTTACTCTAAATCTTTCTGTCTTCAGTGGATCTCAACTGGTTTTGTATCAGGAGAGTGATTGGTGACCCGACATAAGTACCAAAATTGCTTATTGTAATAAAGTAAACAAAATGTCCTTAAACTCAAACTGTTGATTTACCATGCTATTCCACCTATGCATGATTTATTAGCTGCATTTTATGATTTGCATTTAGCATGTGACCCCATCAGGACAGACCTGCGGCCCACCAGTTTCAAACAGCTGCTGTGACGTGTCTCACGCCTTTGTCAGACCTGCTTTGTGCTTCAGTCCTTCATCATGTGCAGCAGTGACTGCGCTGAAATGTCAGCGGACCCCCGAGGGCCCCGCGCTGTTAACTCATGTCAGGAACAGAGCAGCATATCACTTTGCACTACAGCTACACGCATCCAGTCAAATCTGCTTATCTTTTAGAATGATTTCTAAAAGATCATGTGACACTGAAGTCTGGAGTAATGATGATGAAAATTCAGCTTTGATCATAGAAATAAAATACATTTTATAATATAACAAAATAGAAGTCATTTACACAGTCATTTTAAATTATACTATTTCACAAGATTACTGTATTTTTGGTCAAATAAATGCAGTCTTGGTGAGCAGAAGAGACTTCTTTCAAAAACATTGAAAAAAAATCTTAATTACCCCAAACCTTTGAACAGCAGTTACATGCACACAAACACCATTTTTGAGTCAGATTTGTACAAATCCATGCATCTGGGTTTACTCGCTCAGAGGACGAAAAAAGATTGACCGATGTTCATGTCCTTTCTTCAGCAGTAATGGTTGGGTTGGTCATGTTTACGTTCATGGAGTGCATGGATTACAGGAGCATCCTCCCTGAAGCACTGTGTTTGTGTTGGTCTGTGCAGGACTTTGAGATGAACGCAGAGCTGACGACGGCTGTGATCGCTCTGCTGGAGGAGGTGCTGCGAGATCCAGATCTTCTGCCGCAGGAGAGGAAGGCCGCAGCTAACATACTGAGGTGGAGAACATGTTATCTGTCAGTCCGACTGCATTTGTGTGCTTCAGCTGCGTGAGTGATAAATCTTTACACATCTGAGAGAATTAGTTTGATGTCTCGCTGAAAGGTGGGATAGTTCACCCCAATTTTATTTCATCTACTCACCCCTGAGTGAGTTGAAGCACTTACACTAGCATTCAAAAGTTCAAGGTCGGTAAGGTTGAATTTATTTGTTCAAAAATGCGATTAAAAACTTTAATATTGTGAGATATTATTACAATTTAAAATAAACTGTTTTCTATCTGAATATATTTAAAAATGTAATTTATTCCTGTGATGCAAAGGTGAATTTTCAGCATCATTACTTCAATGTCACATGAATGATCCTTCAGAAATCATTCTAATATGCTCATTTGATTATTATCAATGCTGAAACAGTTACTATTTGTGACCCTGGAGCACAAAAGCAGTCTTAAGTCGCTGGGGTATATTTGTAGCAATAGCCAAAAATACATTGTATTATTGATTTTACTTTTATGCCAAAAATCATTAGGACATTAAGTAAAGATCATGTTCCATGAAGATATTTTGTAAATTTCCTACTATAAATATATCAAAACTTCATTTTTGATTAGTAATATGCATTGCTAAGAACTTCATTTGGACAACTTTAAAGGCGATTTTCTCAATATATATTTGTTTTTTTGCACCCTCAGATTCCAGATTTTCAAATAGTTGTATCTCGGCCAGATATTGTCCTATCATAACAAACCATACATCAATGGAAAGCTTATTTATTCAGCTTTCATGTTATGCCTTGAGTCAGTTGACCCTTATGACTGGTTTTGTGGTCCAGGGTCACATTTTTGTGGAAACCATGATAAAAAACAAATTTCAGGATTATTTCATGAATAGAAAGTTCAAAAGAACAGCATTTATTTGAAATGGAATCTTTTGTAATATTATAAATGTCTTTACTATCACTTTTGCAGACTAAAAATATTAATTTCTTTATTACACCCAGATTTGGGGGGAATCTATGCAATTTTGTGAAATGGATTTAAATAGTAACATGCGCATTTAATGGGTAAACAAATACATCATATGTGATGAGTAAATAATTATATTTTTTAAATGTTCATTTTTAGTTGAACTACTCTTTTAGTAATTTTCATCTTTCCTCAGTGCACTTTCTCAAGAAGAACAAGATGATTCACAGCTGAAGATTGAGGACATTGTGCACATGGTTAGTGTGACTGCAGCACTGAAGTCTCTCTGATTTGTGCGTATAGATGTCATTTATTCATTCAGTGTAATTTTGTGTGTTCTCCAGTCCGACTGTCCAAGAGTCGAATGCTTTGAGTCGCTGTCGGCGATGGAACTAGCAGAACAAATCACTCTACTGGACCATATTGTGTTCTGGAATATTCCATACGAGTGAGTGTATCACTTTACTTTAGAGTGCTTTATTCTTAAATGGTTGGTGATTTACTATTTAGTAGCACTGCATGATGTTTAATAGAGATGTTTTACTTTCCAGGGAGTTTCTTGGTCAAGGCTGGATGAAAACGGACAAAAACGAAAAGACTCCATACATTATGAAGACCAGTCAGCACTTCAATAATGTGGGCAAAAATTATAAACTATAAACATATTATTATTAGTAGTAGTATTTTATAAAAATAAAGACAGAAATATATTACTGTTGTAAATTACAATTGTGCTGTAAAATAAATTAATATTTGATCATTCTAATAACAAAATGCGCTATGCTTGACTCAGAAGCATACAGTTATTTAATTAAACTGCAGTCTTTGATTAGATAATCGCAATAAGCTATATCACAATTATCGTGGTGCCTCTTTTATTTTAATTTTACATTTAATATAATGGTAACACTTTATAATAATAATAATAATATATGTGTATATATATAATTATAGATGTGACCCTGGACCACAAAACCAGTCATAAGGGTCAA
>NW_015552601.1:271023-273977 GCF_001515605.1 Sinocyclocheilus anshuiensis | reverse complement strand
AATAATTTTGACCCATACAATGTATTTTTGGCTATTGCTACAAATATACCCCAGCGACTTAAGACTGCTTTTGTGCTCCAGGGTCACAAATAATAATAATAATGTTTCATTTGTTAGCATTAGTTAACAACACTAGTAAACAAGCAATGAACAAAGCATTTGTTAATGTTAATTTAAACATTTACTAACATTTTTTAAATATTTTTTAACAAACAATGTAGAATTGTACTTTTATTAACTAACATTATTAAAGATTAATGATTGCTGTAATAAATATATATATTGCTCATTGTTAGTTCATGTTAGCCAATGCATTAACTAATGTTAATGATTTGGACCTTGTTGTAAAATGTTATTTAATATTTTTTTTATTTTAAATTAATAACCAAATATATTGTATTTACAAGAGTACATATAACCAAACATGTCAGGGGTAGATCTACATGTAAATATATACATACACATATACGTAATAAAAAAAAAAAAAAAAACATATTAAATAACATTAAAAAGCTGCAAAGTTCTTACTGCTTTCAAGTTTTTACTTTTGGATATTTTTCAAATATATTTCAACATCAGTTTTAAATTGTTCAAGATTGACATTTTTTCATTCCAATGATCTTTATGAATATAATAACAAGCGATTATAACAATTAAATCAAATAAAAATACAATCTTGACATCACCAAAAATGTAAAAAACTTTTTAGCACAACATTTTTAGCTTCTACAAAACAACAATCCTAGCTTTTCTTTTTAAATCTGTGCACTCCCAAAATAAATGGTTAATAGTCTCAAGGGTATTTTTACGGAAAACACAGGCCTTATTGTAGAATGTTACAGTAAAATTAATAGTTAGATATCATATAATTAATAGTTAGCCTTTTAGAAACTGCAGCACTTTATCACATTTTTTAAACTGAAAAAGACAACATTAAATTGTTTTCTTTTGTAACTGTAAATCCCTAATGTGATGTGAGTGAGTCAGTGTAACTTCTTAATCTTTTTCTGAACAGATGAGTAATCTGGTAGCGTCTCAGATCATGGCTCCTGCAGACGTGAGCTCCAGAGCCGCATCCATTGAGAAGTGGCTAGCCGTGGCTGATATATGTCGCTGTCTCAACAACTACAACGGCGTGTTAGAGATCACATCCGCACTGAACCGCAGCGCCATCTACAGGCTAAAGAAAACGTGGGCCAAGGTTTGCAAACAGGTGAGTCAAAATTCCATAGGATTGTAAAATAGGGTGGCCATACGCCCTTCTAATTTGCTAAAATGTCTGGGTTTTGGCTTTGTTTTCCTACTGACATGCTCTCTACAGTCCTCATACATTATATGTATGTCTATTTGCTTTGCTTTGATTGTTCTGTAGATTCCGCCTCCTCGCGCACCACGATTGGTCGATTATGTACAATGCCTGCATGCTATTGGTCAAACTAGGGATGCATGATAATAGTTAAATGGTTAATTATGATTATTTTGCTCAGAAATATAATCATGAATATTGTCATTTTTACCTTTCATTAGAATTATTGCACTTTCACATAAGCACAAATCAAAAAAATGATCAACTCGCATGGTTTGCTCGCAGATTTAGTCACATCAAACTTTGATGTGTATTACATTTTATTTGAGCTGAATATCTCAGTAGAGATTGCTTAACTCTCTGTGATTTTATACTTAGTGGCGTATTTACTCAGCAGCTGTAACCCTCCATGTGTGCCCTATCTGGGCATGTACCTGACGGATTTGGCGTTTATCGAGGAGGGAACGCCCAACTTCACAGAGGAGGGTCTCGTCAACTTCTCTAAAATGAGGATGGTATTTAAACAGTTCTTCAGCTTGTGGTGTTTGTAGGACGTCAAATCTCAGGATTTCAAAAGACATCAGTGAACCTGTCTTCAAATGTCTGTTTGTTGTTTTTCACAGATCTCACACATAATACGAGAGATCCGACAGTTTCAGCAGGCGCCCTACAGGATTGATCTGCAACCCAAGGTACCATCTGAATGTACAGTGATATTATGGAACAAGTAGATAAAGAATTGCTTTAGGCGAAGTGCACACTTCAAGACAGAAGCTCATTGCTCATGCACAACTTTTAACCCTGTAAAACCTGACATGTGAAATAATTGTTATTTTTTGGACTTGAATTTTATTCAGAGACACAAACTTAGTAAAATATGCAGTTTGGTGCAGATGCTGATTATTTATATGACATTATATGTATGTCTATTTGCTTTGCTTTGATTGTTCTGTAGATTCCGCCTCCTCGCGCACCACGATTGGTCGATTATGTACAATGCCTGCATGCTATTGGTCAAACTAGGGATGCATGATAATAGTTAAATGGTTAATTATGATTATTTTGCTCAGAAATATAATCATGAATATTGTCATTTTTACCTTTCATTAGAATTATTGCACTTTCACATAAGCACAAATCAAAAAAATGATCAACTCGCATGGTTTGCTCGCAGATTTAGTCACATCAAACTTTGATGTGTATTACATTTTATTTGAGCTGAATATCTCAGTAGAGATTGCTTAACTCTAACTTATATGTTTGCTGGTGTTTTCAGATCATCAGCGCTTTTTATTTCATAATGTAGAGAGAGCGAGTGCGCATGGTTGCCAGATTGGGAAGATGAAGTAAACTGCTAGACAAAAAATTTATCGATTTATGAAAAACAATTGGGGGATTTATACTCTTGAAATCTGGCAACCGCAGCCATGAATGATTAAAATATGATTAATTATGCAGGCCTTCAATCATTAAAAATCCCCCGAACATATACAAGAAAAAGAGAATTTATGGTCACCCTATGTAAACAAACAGTTTTTGTGATTTTTGTTTATTTTTATTTTAACCATGTGGGATTTTGTTAATTATCAGACCAAGGCACTTATGGACAGATTGCAGAAGATAGTTTCATCTGAAGGGAGGTTTAAGA
>NW_015552601.1:235108-268986 GCF_001515605.1 Sinocyclocheilus anshuiensis | reverse complement strand
ACTCTGTGATTTTATACTTAGTGGCGTATTTACTCAGCAGCTGTAACCCTCCATGTGTGCCCTATCTGGGCATGTACCTGACGGATTTGGCGTTTATCGAGGAGGGAACGCCCAACTTCACAGAGGAGGGTCTCGTCAACTTCTCTAAAATGAGGATGGTATTTAAACAGTTCTTCAGCTTGTGGTGTTTGTAGGACGTCAAATCTCAGGATTTCAAAAGACATCAGTGAACCTGTCTTCAAATGTCTGTTTGTTGTTTTTCACAGATCTCACACATAATACGAGAGATCCGACAGTTTCAGCAGGCGCCCTACAGGATTGATCTGCAACCCAAGGTACCATCTGAATGTACAGTGATATTATGGAACAAGTAGATAAAGAATTGCTTTAGGCGAAGTGCACACTTCAAGACAGAAGCTCATTGCTCATGCACAACTTTTAACCCTGTAAAACCTGACATGTGAAATAATTGTTATTTTTTGGACTTGAATTTTATTCAGAGACACAAACTTAGTAAAATATGCAGTTTGGTGCAGATGCTGATTATTTATATGATCAATGAGATCTTTATAACAGTACAGCAGATACTTACATAAAATGATATAAATATCAGTGGTCACTCCAATATATCTCCAATAATATGTCTTAGTAAGACAAGATTTAAATGATCCAAACATTTAATGCAATGCAATCCAATGCTGATTGAGAGATGAAGAAATAAAGGCTCCTCAGAAGATGTGAGATGTTCTGGAGGCTTGTGAAGATCATTCCTCCGCTGAGGAACAGTGAAAGTAAAGCTTCTGGAAACAAATGTTTCTCAAAACATCCTGATGATCAGATTTGAGACGCACTGATTTTTCAAAAAAAAAATTTGATGGAGAATCAAGTAAAGCTGAGCTGCTTCAGTCCAGTAAGTGTTCATCTGGAAATATTGCTTCAGTTATTCTTACATTTACTTTATAAAAATCAGTCAAGATTTGACAGCAGAAAGACTCGTGAAGCTCCAGCTGAAGCTGGACGTTTGTACAATTACACTAAAAGAGCTTTTACTTGCTAAAAAAGTCTAAACTATCAATCAGACGACAGAAGGCATGGAGTAGATTGAGTGTGACAGGTTCAACAGTAAAGTTTTGATCATGTTGAACATTTAGAAACCTTAGAAATTTGCATATCAAATATGATACAGTAGCTTTATAGGTTTAAAAGACAGACTTTGCAGTTGGTTCTCAATTTATGTAACGTATCACTGTTTTTCTCTCAGGTAACACAGTTCCTCCTCGACAAGACTCTTGTAATGGACGAGGACACACTTTATGAATTATCTCTTAAGATTGAGCCAAGACTCCCTCCTGCCAACTAAACCTAATGATAATGTTTACAACCAGACTCAGATATCAAAAAAACTTTTTATAGTCAGTTTGTGGGAATCTAAACTTGCATCTGAACTGAAGTCTGTCCACTATAGAAACGACAACCTATCCATATATTACTTTCATTCAATTTTGTATCATCTTTTTTTTTTTTTTTGCTGTAAACTCAGGTTTAAATGTGCCTTTTTGTAAATATGATGTACAGTTTCATAGTGCATATTTCTAGCATGATGCATTTTAATAATTTGATATTTTTTTTACCTGAATGCACAATATCAGTTAAAGTCTGATCATTCCTTTACTATAATGAGAATGTGTATGTGCAAACATATGTTCAGATGTCAAAAATGTGTGTGATTTGATGTTCGCTGGTCCAATTTTGACAAGCAAGTTTCTCAGTCAATCTGCCCGCATGTATGACAGTCATGTCAGTACTTTGATCCACTGGAGTTCGCTGAAATGTCAAAGCTCAACCAAGCACGTTTACGGTTTAGCAAAAGAAATATATTTTTACATTTGTCATTTGTTAATATTAGGTGTCATCTGTTTACACAGCATGTTGCAATGAGGCTGCATTTGCTCATTTAGCATGTTTCTGTTTGTAGAATTTTTTTGATATTTTCTGGCATGTGTGTGCATGAATCTGTACTTAATCATATTCTTAATTCTTCTTTAAAACATTTTTGTCTCTAACTTTTGGATTAACAATAGCAGATTTGAAGCATTTGTTACATATATTCTACACTTCAGAAATACTGTGATGGTACCATGAAACAGTGACTTTTGTACACTTTTGTACTGATTTATTACCATATCTGTGTACTATGGTATTATACACCTTACTCCATACTATGTTATGTGCAGAAAAGATACTTTTTGGCTGATGCAGAAGAAGTGGTTTATTGTTGATTTTGATATGAGCAGGGAATCATTCACTAGTTTACAGTTTTTGGTTGTTTTCATAAAGTTTACTCCACCCAGCTGTATCATGACAGTAATTCAATTTTACACAAATGTTTAAGTGGGCATTTAAGTCTGTTTTTGTACAAAGAGAAATAGTTGTTGTTTAATTCAAACATAGATTCAGCACAGTGTCCTGTTTATTTAATTGGGTATATATTCATTTATTTTAACTTTTACCTGGAACTTATTGATGTTGTAAACATAGGCAGCCCTGCATTGTTGTTTTTTATTTAAATAATGCTGTTGACTCATGCACACTTTCTAAAGAAGGGTCTTTTTTCCATAATTGATTTCACATCTTTTTCAGTCAATGACATAAATGTTCTGTACATTTATCCATAATGTAGCTGTAACCTTTGAAATAAAATTTGTCTTATCTTCTGTATGGTTTGTTTTCCATTATGCATTCAAAAGATCATTTGTATAATCAACATACGTTTTTATCATTCTGGCTAGCTAGCTTGTCTGTGCAAGTTACTTGATAATGGGATTATTATTGTGATTTAAAGAAGTATTCTAGATGACCACTTGTCTATTCTAGATGTCGTTCGCAGAATCCATAAAATGTGACGTCACATTTTACACGCCCCGCCCACAACTGCTTACAGATACTGCCGTATTAGCGGAGACCCCGTCCTGAGTGAGCCGCACACAATCCATCATGTTTATCTTCACGCAATAGCATTTAAAAGCAGCGTTCAAGTAAGAAATGTCTTCTAATTAGAGCTACAGAAATAATTCATTCAAGAACAGTGAGTGATTTCTGCTTTTATTTTATTGTTTGGGTCATATTAAAGGGGTCATATGATGCGATTTCAAGTTTTCCTTTCTCTTTGGAGTGTTACAAGCTGTTCGTGAATAGATAAGATCCCTAAAGTTGCAAAGACTAAAGTCTCAAACCCAAAGAGATATTCTTTATAAGACTGGTCCACGCCCTCCTAAAACGCCTCGTTTAAACACACCCTCACAATGTTAACGTCACTGTGTGGGAAGATTTGCATAACACTGCCCAAATGTTCATGCAAAGAAAGAAGACGTAACTTTATTGTTGCTGCCACCGCCGCCGCTATGTTGTGAAGACGCTGTGTGTTTCGTTGTAAAAGCGAAAATACTTTGGCCTTCCAAAAGAGGACACGACTAGAAATCAGTGGTTAAGTTGTATTTACAACACTGTTCAAGAACAGTTCAACAGTTCAATCTGAACAAAGTATTCAGATGTGTGCAGTGCATTTTATGGAGGACTGTTTCCTGATTTTGTCATTTCTCCGATCACAAATGCAGACATGGTTTTATGTTTACGCGGCGCGATGCAATGCAACGCGTAAAAAGACCGTATAAGTCATTATAATCCGTAATTATGTCCCCACTGGATGCAACAAATACCTCGTTTATAATGGGTTTGAATGTTTTTGTCTCGTCCCTCCGGCCGGACAGGGCATCACAGTATGGTAGGGGCGTAACATTTCCGTCACACGCTTGAGGTATTTGGCCAATCACAACGCACTGGATAGCTGGCCAATCAGAGCACACCTCGCTTTTCAGACTGATGAGCTTTGTAAAAATTTACGCGTTTCAGAAAGGCGGGGCATAGAGGAGAAACAAAAATGTACAGTATGTGGAAAATGTGTTTTTTGAACCTTAAACTGCATGAACACATTTCATTACACCAAATACACAAAATAATGTTCTTTTTAGCAACATCATATGACCCCTTTAACACCGTAGACTGCTACAAGTAACTGTATATTTCGCTGCTGTCACTGGGGACACCTGAGACTTATATTACATCTTGTAAAAGGGGCATAATAGGTGCCCTTTAAAGAGCTGGTAGTGGTTATATTTAAGAGGCTGCATACAGTGCAAAATGTTGGACTATGGCGGAAAGTCTCAAGGACAAGCCGGACGACAGACATGGGTTATGACCTGGCACTTACGTGGAAGAGGATTGGCCATCAGGTCCACTTCTAATCCCATATCCTGGGAGGAGCGCCAGCCTCCCTCACAGACTGTGTGCTTCCTAACACAGCCTACTGTAACAGAGGAGACTCTACAGGTAAAACTCTCTTCCCTTATACTACTTACAAAAAAAAAAAAAAAACTTAAGCTAAGTTTGAGAATTAGGAATTCCCGTAACTGGTAAGAAATCATTAATTGCTTTCCATTAAATTGTAAATATTGAAAATGCTGGATGCAAAGTGGTAAGCCAACAATCAGCTGTTTTATTTGCTTGGATATTTACTTATTAACAAAGTGCAGTGTAGTGTATATTTGGTACAACTTTTAATTATTTTACTCATTTGATATACTTAAGTTGTATTGAATGACTGTAAAACAGATTGCAGATACCTATATAGGTTACTATTTCAGTAGGAAGCATTTGTTGGAATCACTGTGCCATCTTTATGGACATTAAACAGTATCTTATTTAGTGCTATTCTCCTAACATTCTGGACTAATCCTTGAGTTAAAAGCCTAGTAATCCCCCACAACTCCGCCGAGAGATAGACCTTAAACCTCGGTCAAGTGCTGACGGGCCACCTGCTTAGAAGTATCACAGAGTGTTCATGGTTTTGGTGTATAATGTAGATCTGAGTTCAAGCTGCCAGATTCTGGTTGGGTCTTGTATACGCTTGTGTGACCGGTTCAGAATGTCACAGCTTGAGCACGAGGCCTCAGGGTAGACTGGTGCCAGTTGGGGCTCCGTTCCAAACCCTTCATGTAGTCTGCTAGTCTATTAATAACACTTTTTTAGAGTTCCAGTTGCAGTGTCAAAACGACTTTGTCAAGGATGTCACCAAATGTTAAAGTTTAAGAATCTGCTGTGGAGAAACCATTATTGATTGACCAAATTTTGGGGTTCCAAATTGTAGAGGTGTATTTGAAATATATTTTAAGTGTTCCTTTGTTTGGCTTCTTTGACAAAATATTACAACATATTGTTTGGTTTAAACTATGCCTTATATTTAGAACAGTTCTCAGAAACATTATAAAGGTCCCTCCTTAACTGTTCTTTAGAAACTGGTGAAGGAAAATTAGTAAAAGAAAGTATTAGAGTTAATCAACCAGTCTCTTAAGAAGGTAACCAGTCAGAAACAAGTAAGCTGCCATCTTAAATCAGGTGATACTTGTCAGCTTAGGGCACCATCAACTAACACAAAGTTTAGTTTGATAGCTATAGTCTTAAAAAGAAGCTATGATCATTGTGAAAACCTTGCCACCTTGTTCTACCAGTGCTGATCCCGTCAGAACTGTTTGACAAGAAACGGTGTGAAGATGGCAAGCTCATTTGCCAAGGTGATGTCGAGCCGTACCACTGGCTTGCTCATGGCGAGCCTTGGGGCTGGTGCTGTGGCAACTGGTTACTTAATGAGCGATAATGCTGCCGTCTCTGCAGATCAGAGGAGGAAACTTTACCCTCCCAGGTAAGCACTGGAGGTGTGAGTACAATTACATCCCATTGATAATATTGCATGAAATACAGCTAGTCATTATTTAATAAATATCTAGACTTGCTTTATTGATTACCATTTGTCACTTAACACATTGCATATTTAGCAATCATGTCAGAATAAAATGCATGAGAATCTAAGAAGAAGGGTGAGTTACTTTCTATTCCATCAGCTTACTTGCACCTGTTCTGTAATGTAAAAAATATGATCAGACGTAGAGGTCATGATGTACTGTGTGATGAAGTATCACACGTTAACTGAGTGAAAGGTAAATGGGTGGGAACATGACACTTAAATAGCTTATGTCCCGTCCCGCATGTCACGACGCCAAAGATCAAATCAGATCAGCAGTCCAAGATTTAAGTTCCTTGAAGGAGCCAAATATGAAGAGAGTTACTCTTTTAGGGTGATCCAAAACCAACATCCTACACCTAAATTCACACTAAACCTTCAACCGAGAAATGATCAGTCAGTCTCCTGTTACAGTCCTATAGATTTTGGATTTAGGCCCGATTCACAAGAAGTTAATCTGCCCCAAATACCTTCCTCAAGCTTTGAGATCCTCTAAGTCCAGACTGACTTAATCCTGGATAGACTTTCGGGTAGTAGTACACTACAAAGTCCTCACTAGTGTTGTCTTGTGACTTGACTGAATCTCCAACAGGTACACCATTCGAGCCAGTGCCAATGACAACTCTGCACATAGTGGATGAGTTGTACAGTCTTATAGCAGTAGATAGAAATGAGCCATGGGGCATGATAGCCAACAATTTGGACGTCATTTTCCTCTCAGTCATCACTTCCACAGGCTCTAGGTCTAACCCAATGACAGAACATGACTAAAGATGTGACTTTATGTTCCTCAACAGTGCTGACTTCCCTGACCTTCGCAAACACAACAACTGCATGGCCGGGGCACTAACCCCGGCCATCTATGCAAAACTGAGGGACAAGATCACCCCAAACAACTGGACTCTTGACCAGTGCATTCAGACTGGTGTGGACAACCCTGGTCATCCCTTCATCAAGACAGTTGGGATGGTTGCTGGTGATGAGGAGAGCTATGAGGTACAGCCATACATTCAAACTACCTACATGCTTTTTTTAATATGACATAATATCCAACTTCTTTTCCTAAGGTAGTTTTGTTTAATCCTTGATGAAAAGACCAGCTGGTCAATGGTATATGTTGCGTTTGGGATGCTGGCTTCTTAACCAGCTTAACCAGCAAGATTTCCTTGATCATCCTGCTTCACCAGAAAGACCAAGTTAAGGGTACAACTATGTTGGTCTGCTAACTAAACCACCACTAAACAACATAAACCAGCTTGGCCAAATCTAATCTATTATTGTATAAGCTGGACTTTTCAGCAAGTTCTGGCTTTACCTCTCCTCTCTTTTCAAGTTAATGTTGTGCAAACTAATCTAGAGACAACACCATTGACTTCTTTGCCAAATGACGTTGTAGGTGTTTGCTGAAATCTTTGATCCAGTAATCAAGGACAGGCACAATGGCTATGACCCAAGGACCATGAAGCATCCCACTGACCTGGATGCCTCCAAGGTGAATGCCTGTTTTTATTTCTTCATGCAAAATGCGTTTCTCAGATTCCCATTTAATTCTATTTTCTACCAACATTTCTTGGTTGTTCTTTATCTTTCAGATCCATTCAGGCATGTTCGATGAAAAGTACGTCCTGTCCTCCCGTGTACGCACAGGCCGCAGTATCCGTGGCCTCAGCCTTCCCCCTGCCTGCAGCCGCTCTGAGCGACGTGAAGTCGAAAGGGTCACGGTCCAGGCCTTGGCTGGCCTGAAGGGAGACCTCTCTGGTCGTTACTACAGCCTGACTGAAATGACTGAACAAGAGCAGCAAAGACTTATCGACGTGAGTTGCTTCCATAAAGTTCTTTCAGTCATGGGATACTTTAGTGCCTGGTTGATAATGTGATTGGGTTTAACTGAGCTGCTTCCACACATCATGTTGCTGAACTCTTCCTTTCATGCTGGCATGGCTTAGGAGCATTTTCTCTTTGACAAGCCTGTGTCTCCTCTGCTCACTGCATCTGGGATGGCCAGGGACTGGCCAGATGCTCGTGGGATCTGGTAAGGCTAGACGGAGAGAAAACAAGCCATGACAGTACAACCCCAACAGTCTCTTTAGTTCTAGACCCTTCTTCCCATCTTCCAAGTTTTTTTTTCTAGGTTGCATTTGACTCAAGAAGTGTTCCAAGTGTCTGGTCTTCCTCTAATTCTGTGATCCTCCTCCAGTTCCACCTACCTTTGTCTTCCTTTCATCCTTCTGTAGGACCACTTCCTGTTTGACAAACCTGTGTCCCCCTTGTTGACTTGTGCCTTTATGGCCCGTGACTGGCCAGATGCAAGAGGCATCTGGTATGGCTTTAGGAAGTTCTTGGCACAATTTGATCACCATTTATGTAACTAACAATATATGTCACATAAGAACAATATAAATATTCTCACATTTGCCTGCAAGCAAAGAATTGCATTCAGATAAAACTTTCACATGTAGATTTAATGTTACATTGAAGGCATGATACTACTGCAAGATGATACTACTGCAAGATACTATTGATTCATAAAACAAGCAGGACTTGCTGGCATGACGACAGTACAGAGCACCTTTTTGTCTTTTAAACATCCCATTATTTGCAAGGCATAACAACGAGAAGACCTTCTTAATATGGATCAATGAGGAAGACCACACCCGTGTCATTTCCATGGAGAAGGGTGGCAACATGAAAAGGGTGTTTGAGAGGTTCTGCAGAGGACTCAAACAGGTAAAACCACACGTCCTTCATACTTTTAACAATTAGCCAACTTACCTAGAGTTGTCCTATAAGGTTAATGTCTTCCATCTGTTGGCTGCCTCTCTGTTGGACAGGTAGAACACTTGATTCAGGAGAGAGGCTGGGAGTTTATGTGGAATGAACATCTTGGCTACATCCTGACCTGCCCATCCAACCTGGGCACCGGCCTCAGGGCTGGAGTACATGTCCGCTTGCCAAAGCTCAGCAAGGTAACAATAATTACCTTTATCTTATAGTGAAAGCTTTCGGAAGAAAGCTGTATCTAATGTTGAAATCTGTCTAATTCAAACAATTGCCTGTAGGACCCTCGCTTTGGCAAGATCCTGGATAACTTGCGGCTGCAGAAGCGTGGCACTGGAGGTGTGGACACAGCTGCAGTGGGCGATACCTTCGACATCTCAAACCTTGACCGCCTGGGCAAATCCGAGGTAGGTCATTCAAAATCAAATGGGTAAACTTGCATGGAGTTTTACATGCATAAGTTTCTCAAACTCTGGCATGACTCTGCTTTTCTTCACAAGGTGGAACTGGTGCAGCTAGTCGTTGATGGTGTCAATTATCTGATCGAGTGTGAGAAGAGGCTGGAAAAGGGCCAGGATATCAAGATCCCCGCCCCCATCCAACATTTTAGGAAGTGAGCAATGCTCTTTTAATGAAGGATGGACCCAGCAAGAGAAACATGGACACTCCTTCCACTAATCCCAAAATATGTGTATGTATAGAAAGCTCAATAAAACGAACCCTAAAACTACAAATGTGTTCTTATTTCTTTGCAACCACTTTCTTGAGCAACTGATAGAACGCTGCTATTGCAATAAACAAAAATACTTGGTAGCAGTGTAAAGAGCTACTTTTGTTATAACAGCAATGTTCTAGTTTTGTAACGTTGCTTGCTTGCAGTTACAGTGTAGACATCTTATGTTGCTGCCAGAAGCTTTTTACTCTAAAGTATTTAGCAGCAGGATGCCACTAACAATGTCAACACAGTTGCTCTGCCATCACAGACAGTAATGGGTTTATCATTACAAGGTTCTAGGAACCCAGTGGCCGGACACATGGCCCAAGCACTACACTAAGTCAAACCAAGACTTTTTTTTTTCTCCCAGATTTCTTGATGACGACTGTTTCAATGTCACCTACTCAGTATATTTGATCATCTGAGGAGTTGACGGAGTAAAAAAAAAATCTTTATACACTATGTAAGCACAGTGTTTGTCTGAAGTCTTTCATCAATTGTAAAATGCAGTAAGGTCAAATCTTCTTTACACAATGGTTTAAACTGTAATTAATTTAACGGCAGACACTGGCCTCCCATCGTTAGACAGACTAATCCAGTGGGGCTAATTTCTCCATTTAGAGCTGCTTAGTGCCGTATCTAATAATGCTAATCTTGGTTCTATACTTAAGAGAGAAGCGGGATGGGGGTAGGGGTGAATATGTGTGTGCTTCTACAAAATGGGTTCAGCGTGCTGGCTGTAGAAGCCACTGAAAAAACACAAAGGCTATTTTTAGAGGGTCTACATGCAACCAAAACCCAAATGTAGCCAATAATGATGGTAATAAAACAATTTACCGTCTGATAACATCACTGTACCTTGGAACCACCACGTTTTTATGGACAGAAGAACGTTGAAATATAAAAACACTTGTCAATATAAGAAAATCAGTCAATTATAGGTTAAATGGTCTAATCTGCTTATTATATACTCTCTTGTCCTGAAACAAATAATTGATAGAATACTGTAACTTTTACAAACTTACCAAGTGTGTATAAAGCTGTAGGTATGACTACCATAACTGAGAATTTACAGTTTGATTTATTTTTTGATTAAAGTGGTAGCTAATAACAAATGACCACAGTATCTGTCGTTGGTCGGCAATAACCGTACAAGTACTTGTGTATTTTGGTGGCAACTATGGTAGCTTGTTGTAATCAACTAAACTCATTTCTGAGCACTGAGCTCCCCACCCCCAAAGCAATCCTGTAGTCTATAAGAAAATATATTTAAATAGAATTGCACATATCGACCCATTTACCTTGAAAGTCTTTAATCCAGTATTGTAATCAGATCTTCTTCATAGTGGTTTGGCGGTTCATTTCACGTTTTCCTGGATCAGAAGCATCAAGACGCCCCCTAATGGCCATGATGAAGAAGTGCTTCATCGTTAGATGTTCAAGGTGTTGTTCAAGGTTTTTGTCTAGAACTAACAAAACATTACAGCTATTTTAACATTAATTGCATAACCCCTCAATCTAAGAAAAAAATGCTTCCTTAAACCTTGACAACTGTAATTTAGTACAGTGATTGTATCATTAGTATACTTATGTGTAAACTACTAATTTCTGCCAAATCCAGGAATCAACTAGTGAAAAGAGATATTACTATTCTTATACGACTGTATATCTCACATGCAGTTAAAAGGGAGGTTTAGTTTAGGAATTTGGTAACACTTTAGATTAGGGACCACTATTCACTAGTTGCTTATCAGCATGCATATTACTAGAATATTGTCTGTTTATTAGCACTTATAAAGCACATATTAATGCATGATTATATTCTAGATCCCTTATCCCAACACAATACTTAACATAACTACCGCAACTACCACTTTACTATTAATAAACAGGAAATTAAGAGTTTTTAGGGAAAACTTAGTTAATAGAGAATATTGTTCCTTAATCATAAAGAAATGTTTGTGTGTCCCAGAAAGGTCTTAAGATACATGATGTTCAGTCAGACACAAAGTCAAGTCAAGTTTTGCTTTCCTTTTTATGACATCATAAACATTATATCGATGACAGTGACTAGTTTGTGATTTAGTGAGTTACAAACTGAGATTATGAAGAACATGAAACCTTGTTCCACAGAAAACAGTGCAACCTAAGCAAAAAAAACTAAAAATTACAGAGATGAGAGAGAAATATAAAAGAAACATTTGCCACACACCTTTGACGTATTACGTGTTTTCATTCAACAAACTATTGGATTGGATTTCTTCAATGTCATAAATGTGAAAGTGAAACGACTTAACATTATACTCTGGTTCACCATAGTATTCTGCTATGAAAACAGTCGAGATTCATCACGCAGCAGATTACATGACCTGAACACATCTCTGTGCAATTTAAGAACAAATTAAAAGGAACAACCTCTTCGCCCCCGTCCTTCCCCACCCCCAAATCTCACCACTTTTATCGAGTTCTCATTCGCACGCTCCCCTCATCACAATTTTGACACGCTTCGACACACCCAGAGGCTGAGAAGTCACGGGTCCTTCTGCCGAAGGTGAAATGCGGCTGGGATGCTCCGCGGGGGACCGAGAGTGAGGGCGGACTGGCGGGGACTCGGATTGGGGGAAACGATTTTGGAGGAGTGGGCAAAGGAGAAACAAGGGAAACGCACCCATGCGATATCAGTCCACTGGCCGCTTCTCGCCATGTTTCTTTGTAAACTCATCTGCGTTCTTAAAGAATTTTTTACGGTCTTTTGAATATTCCTCCGCCAGGTCGGCCCTCAGTGGGTGTTCTGGTTGGGGGTCGTTGACGAGGGCGATGAGAGACTGAATTACTGGTGAAAGAGGGGGGGGGGACATATTTAATGCAGATATTATGGGTGTGAGGCGGATAAAATGGCTTAGAGACGTGCCATACCTTGGTCAGTTTTGGTTGCAGGTTTCCAGTTCTCAGCACTTATGACCGGCAGACACACTTGACCCTTCTCATCAATGTTCGGGTGGTAGATCTTGGTTTTAAATGTGATCTTGGGAGGTTTAAAGGGGTATTCTGCAGGGAATGTGATCTCAATCCGGAACGCACCTTTGTCGTATGGAGGGTTGTCCTGAAAAAGAAAGCGGGGTGCATTCGAAATGGTTCAAATTGAGAGATGATGGTGATATACAGTATTTATGCATGCAATTCATGCAAAAAAAAACACATTGGCATTCAATAAAAACTTACAGGAACAATGAGTCCTTGCCAGGTCAGAATGTTTGACTCATCCACCTGAATGCTGCGGAAATTTTTCATTCCAGACTTGCGGATTTCATCAAGTTCCTGTTAAACACAGTATATGAAGGTACAAAGAAACCAGATACTTCATGAATTGTTGAGAGATTTGAGAAACCACAAAGTGAGAACAAAATACTTTCGGTTTCATTGTGGTCGTGTGAACAATTCTCATCTACAGTTACAAATCTATAGTTAAACTTACATTGTAATTCAAGCCATTTGTATTTAAATCTGTTAAAATGGCATAAATTCACGCAAAATACTGATAATGCTGTTATTTTTATGTCTTGAACATTTAACAGGCTGCGAAGCCCAAGAGTTTAAAATATGAATGTAATCATTCAAAACTAAAAGAACTCATATATTTATAAAAAAAAAATACCATTAATTTTAAAAATATTTGGTCAATTACAAATGATTTCAAGGAAGAAAACAGACATACTTCCTGTTTCTCTTTCTCATAGTATCGTAAATTAAATTACACACTAAGAACACTTCAGAAAACTTCATCTGTTATATTAAAGTAGTTAGTATTCATTATATTTCAATTTGATCACGATGTTTGATTTGATCTTACTTGATAAACTTACAGATAAGGTAGTTTCTGTCTTATCTACTCTCATCATCTGTCAACGACAACACTCTTTAACAGACGTGCAAAAGTTTATTCTGAAGCACACCATAAATTAGACTCACCCAGAACACTGATTATCATATATGAGCTTTATCTTTATTTATATTTCCATTATAAGTGTAAATTCGAACTACGGCTAAGATCCTTAGCTTCTTCCTCATCATCCTCGTCACATATTTCACACCAGAGTGCTCTAAAGTTTCAGCTTTCCGACCAACCGTGATTCAAGTTCACATTATTCCTATTCACGGAGGTAAAGCGAGTAAAATATCTATTTAGTATGCATAAAAGCAGATTTTTCGGAATATTTACCTTATGCAGTCGCCTGCTCGCCGCCATCTTGGATTTGCCTTTGCCCACAATGCAAAGCGCGTTGAATTCCCTTCAGTCACTTCAAATAAACGAATAAAAGTAATAAACGATCATTTGTGCATCATGCGTGACAAATGCAGTGTTATTTTACCATCATTGGAATGCTATAATTGTAATTTTATAGTGTTAATTTTAGTTAATTTTGTTGTGTTGTGTTTGTTTATTTATTTATAAGTATGTCTATATAGTTTTCATTCATTTTAATTTCAATTTTAGTTATTATACTACATCAGGTTTTATTTTATTTAAAGTTTATACCTATTATTGTAGGCAACGAAAAAGTTATGCTTATATAAAACTAATTAAATTGTAACCACAATTGAGGAAGTAGCCGCAGATATTGCTGATGGCTATATATATATATATATATATACTATGTAAACAAGTAATTGTTAACTATGATGTTACTTTATTGCACCAACTTTGCATAGATGACAGCACAAAAGACCATGTCACAAAAATAAATATATAAGCAAACAAACAAATAAATAACCTTATGAGTGAGCATGACCCGGGACTCTACTAAAACAGTTCACACTTCAACCCCCGCAATGTCCAAACCAAAAGTACGCCTTCAGAGATACATATCCTTTACATAAAAAGTACAATAATCTGCTTCAATATGAGAAAGTACAACAAAACGAGTCCACTAGGGGTGTAAGAGCACTTTATTAATGCTGCACATTCTGTCCCAAACACACACTCTACATGTGACAGAATAATAATCACTCAACTGAGGATCAACTTAAGCCTGTTATTTTAGGCCACACATGTCTGCTTATTGTAGTATATGTAATTAAAGAATGAAACATTTCCTAAACTGAAAGAAAAAATAGAAAGTAAAGGGAATTTTTATCTTGGCATTTAATAAATACATCTTACATACATAGTTCCTTTTCTATACGTCTATACTTCCTTTTTCTATACTTTCTATAGTTCATCATGTTTAACATAGTTTCACTTCTACTGCTGTAACAACCTGTTAACGAATTGTCAACGGAAATTTCTTTACAAATCTGCTGTTCTTGTTGGTCTCTCAAAACACCAGGGGCTTGAAAACCAGAAGTATTCAGCATACAAAACAGCAAAACAGTCTGGCCTCAGTTAAAGATTTAATATTAAGATAAAGTTTGACTTAAACATGAAAAAAAAAAAACTATTCAAGCAAAATCAAAAGCTTGTAAACATGGTTCATTATTTTGTCAGTAAAATCTCTGTACAAGTGTCATTTGTATTAATAAGCGTTCTTGTAATTTAATTTCTAAGCAAATATTTATTGTAGCCAAGATGAATCTAATAAATATATCAAGATGTCGGCCTACATATAGCCTCACATTTCAGAAATTTGTGAAATTAGTAAAAACTTACACACCTGTAGGTTTGAAATCAGTCTTTAATATCAAAATTACATGTTTTTCCTTACAATAATGTCCCAAGGCATAAAAGACCCCGACAACATCAAGATGCATAGCTGACATATTATAGACTTTTTAGGCTACAATTTATATAAATGTATATGGCTAAAAAGCGAAGTGCTTAAAAAGACTTAGAAAATGCTATTGTATCTAACTGTACTGACACTATCAGATGATGAGAATACAAACACTTGAACTTGTTTGAGCTGAATAATGACACTATTGTCTTCCGCACAACTGTAATTAACTTTGCATCATTAACAGTTAGTTTATTACTGTAAAGCTGCTTTTAATACATCAGTAGGCTATTGTATATAGCACTATACATAAATGTGGCTTGACTAAATGCACTGTAAAAGTATTTATTAAATTAGTTTTACAAGAACATACTTTTTGAGTTTGTCTACTTCGCTTACTTCAATGTGTTACTTGTTTTTAGTGAAATTGACAGACAATTTCTGAGTGAAAACTATTTCTATGCCAATGTATTTTTCGGTGTATTTGAGAGGCTGTTTTAACCACATTTTCCCCTCAAAATCAAAAGTACACTTCTACAAGTATTCAATGCATGTATATTTTAATATAAAAGCATGTATAATTAGCCTACTATACTAGAATTAGAAATGATAGCAACCCCTCTGAGCATGATGAAGATGCACAGTCTCTCTCTCACACACACACACACACACTTAGGCGTAATGGTTTTTCTACTGTACAGACCGTATATTCTATTGCCCTACACCAACCCTACCCCTAAACCTACCCCTTACAGATACCTATGTCATTATACAAATTTATGTCCTCATTTGTCACAAAAACGCGCACACACACACACACAGTAGCATTTGGATTGCAAATGTGGCAGCAGCAGTGGCAGGTCATGGCACGTTACACCATCTCAGGAGCCCTGGGCTGTTTAGGAAAATGAGAGTGTGAGGCTGGCAGAGGCAGGGCATTTACCCTCTCTCCCCCTCTCTTTACTGCCTCTTATTCAAATTTGGGTCAGGGGTGAGGATTTCTCACGTCACACAAGCTTGCAGGCAAGATGGCGCTCGGAAAGCTGTGAGATGTGAAAACAGAAGGACTGTTTGAAGAGCTTCTCTCGATGCATTAAGGTACATATACTTTATTATTACATACGCGTTTGTTTTTGTGTTGTGAGGGGGAACGTGCGTGCGATGTAACGGGGGTTTGTGAGGGGTTTCTTCTCTTGTTTTTGTTTTTTTAAAGAAACACTGATTCCTCCAACATACTGCTCTTATCGCGTGCCCACTGGGCTTTTAATGCAGACACAGCGCGAGCGCAGCCTGGCAGGGGCAGATATGTGTGTTTTATCAAAAGCATTGTACCTGTTTCAGCGTGGCTTATGCAGTAATCAAATGCATTGTTTAAAACATGAAATACCTGTATACTGCATCTTTATACTTTACTAAAAATAATTAATCGCCAGCTTGATGGCAAACCTCGATCAGTGGCCCTTTATGTGGCCAGCATTCCTGTTTCACCTCTCTTTCAGAGTGTGTTTTACCTTTAACGTGTATAATGCTCATATTGAATATTTGTGCATGGTTTTGCATCGTTAATGCATGCATTAAACTATCGCGTTTAGCATTTATAATGCTCGTTTATAATAATGTTTTGCATTGTTAATCCATGCATTAAGATGTCACAATGAAGATTTTAGGTTATCCGTGTTTGTTTCATTAAATACACAAAAGCAAACCGCTATTTATGAGTGGAAAGCTGATTTATAGTGGTATCTGTTGAGTCTTGCTGTGTTTGTGTGCTCGTGCATTCGGATCATCATGACTAGGTTGTATTATGAAGCAACGTTGGATTATTAGTTTGTTTCTTTTGCAGTAATGAGACATACGAGTCATGCAAACATGAAGATAAGTAACTTTGTACCAAACGTTGTGGTTTTATGCTACAGTTTATATGGGAGAGTATATTTTAGGTGTTGTGACAGCTTACCTTTGCCTCTGTCAATGTAGTTTGGCATGCAATTAGATATTTTTAATTTCTTGTAATGTTTGTACATAGATCCCTCTTTATGAGGAAAAATATCCTAGGTGCTTTGTTGTTTTGCATTATGAAGTGCATTTGAGGTTCTAAAGTGCTTTTGTGGTTTTAGTCATCATGGCTCTCATTGTTATTTAAATGATGCATAAATGTTATATAAAATTATTTTACTTCTATATCTTGAGGAGAGCTTGAAGGACCCTTTTAATCTCATCTGTTTTAATGGGCTGGGGGAGGGGGCTTGTTTTACAGTGGTTGGTGGGTTTAGAACAGTGCCACACCATTAAAGTAACTCCCTTTCTTGGTGACAGTTTGCTTGAATGAGACGTAAAATTACTTTTAACCAAAGATATGGCCATTTTGTGTAAGGAAAGCCTGTTAGGAGCCTTGTGCATGCTGTCGTGATGAATGTTTTGAAGGTAAGCAAACCTGCAGATGCATGCTTTGCTTTCCTTTGGCGCTGATGTTTAGGTCCATGGTCCAGTGAGGCTTATCTTCCAACTGTAGAGTTTGCTTCCAAACGCTTCTCGACGAGATCGGGCTGGCCTTGTCGTAATTGTTTTGTTGTCCTTTTCAAAGGTCAGAGAAAACGAGAATAAAAGATGTTTAACAGATGTAGAGGCATTCATGTTAAGATCTAATCAATACTCTTATGAAAGGCAGCTCTGGGTTTCTGCTTTGAATAATACAGATGATCAGATCTATTGAGTGAGCGGGGTGGGACCGGCGCTTGAAGACAGTTTATTTAGAGTCATTATCATTGAGAAGATCATTATGAATTGTGTTGTGGGTTTGCATTTAGACTGAAATCTTATTTCACACCCAGCTGAGTATTTGTTTCCCTTTAAGAGGAGCACAATCTTTTCCTCCTATTCTTTGTGAAATTTACGATATTTTTGACAGCTTTACCTGTTCATCTAGTCATGCCACCTGTACTACTAGTCTGGTCTGGTTGGGTAATAATGATGGTTTTACTTATTTTTAAAAAATTCCCCTTATGTTTTATAACAGGAAAATGGCTATAAACCTTGTTTGAAATTATTTAACTTGCGTCTATTTCCGTTCTTCACCAGAATATAGGTTACCCTGTATTTATTTGTTTAGTTTAGATGTGCATGCGTACATGTCTGAATGCATGCATTGTGTGGATGTTGCTTTAAGGCATCACCCCATGTCTGAAATCTTGTCTAACATGCTTGGCATGTTTATTGACTAGATCCTTTTAACCTGGAACCTTTTAACCACTTCTTGGGCAAAACAGACATTACATGATTGTGTTGGGATGTTGACGAATACAATGTGATTTATCTGTTGAGGGTTGTTCCAGGGTTGCTCAATCTGGTTGAGTGGTTGTTTTTGTGCCAGATTCCCTAATTCTTGATTTACGTTAGAGAAATGTTAGGCCTACATTTTAAGAATTTTGTGTGATCTTTGGTTTCAGTGATTTTGTTTTTAATTAAAAGTGTGACATGCATAGAAGTGTATTTGAAACAAGTTTATAACAATGAGGTCTTTTGATGTCTTCGGACAATTTTTAGGTGTTATGAGTCTGATTTCTCAGGTATTCTGCAACTTTTAGCCCAGCCCACATATGACGTGCACGTGAACCCAGATGCACTTTTAGTTTATCTGCAAAATACAGCAGTGCATGCCTGGACAAATGCAAGAAATGTACTGCTGCTTTCAAACAGTATGACAGCATTTGAAATGATCAATAGTGTAATCATAGTGCAAGTAGGGCTGTCGCGGTGAGGGAATTTCCCTTGCGGTAATTTTGAGGGCTGTCGCGGTGAGGGAATTTCCTTTGCGGTAATTTTGAGTGGCTCAATAGCGCGGTATGCGGTATTATCGCCATACACATATATATATATATATATATATATATATATTTGTGTGTGTATGTGTTATGATATAACTAATGAGGTCATATTCAAAAGACAATGAAACCGAAACCAAATAGCGTTGAAACAGGAAGTGAAGTAAACTGAAGAGAATGACAAAATAACGGTCCGCAATATAATTCCGATATCGATATGAACTATTTATCTGAAACATGCATGAAGTGTAAAACGAGAAGGGCATAACCTTACGAAAATATAAAACACGTAGAAATCGCGGTTGCTGCGGTTCTTGCATTCCTCTGCGGTTTGCTCGTCAATAGCGCGGTATTGCGGTTATCGCGACAGCCCTAAGTGCAAGTTGACTTTTTGTCAGAATTGATTTAATGCATGATTCTGGTCTTATTGTGCATGGTTCAGTGCTTCATTTTAATAAAAATTAAATGAAATAAAAATCTTAGCGTACACTGTAAATTTTTGTTGTTGTTGAACATTCATTTTCTGATGTGTCAGATTACAGATTTAATGGTTGAATACAGATAGAAGCTAGTCTGGTTTGTGCAGTTGTTTTGTCATCATCGTTAAGAAGATTTCATGCCTATTCTTGGGCTGGAAATAAAATCCCATCCTTCATTTAGCACAAATAGGGCATAACATTGAATGAAAAGCACACGGGCCGTGGACGAAGGCCTTGAATTCTTCAGATAAGTGATATTGTGTTATCTCTTAGTTGAGGTCGTTCATCAGATTGTTTGGATCAGGTTTGCTTGGCTTCCAAGTTTTCTTGGATCTCTTGAGGCTGGTGGTTACAGTAGCACTTAGACCTTAATGTCTCTGGGCACAATCTATAGAAGTGTCTCTTATCAAGTTAACCTGCCTGATGTTATTAAAACTCAATTTGCAGCAGTGTTTTTGGAAATTTTAGTCCCCTTAAATCTTCACTGAAAAATTCAGGCACTTTAAAAATGTTAAGTGTTTATGGCTGTCATTTTTTGTTCTTAATTTGCTGCAGGGTAGGCTAGATATTACATGTTGATGCGTCTCATGAATAATGTTTTGTTTTGCCAATGCCCTCTTTCATAAGAGTAAAAGTACTCTCTGTGTTTTAAGACAATAAAATCAGGGCCCCAGGGGTCCGTGCCACTGGATAAGCTTGTTTATGAGGTTAAGCGCAGTCCTTGCCAGACTTGTTTACCTGTGTTGTTACTGGCCACTTTTGCACTTTGACTTTTTTTCCCGACGACAGTCTCTCTGATTGGAGGGATCGGAATGTCGAAAGAGCAGTCGAAAGACCAGCAGCATCTTATCAAGACTTGTGTGCAGCTTCTAGATAAATGCGTTTCTTAAATGTCTTTTGTTTTTTGAGCAGTGGGTTTTTGGTGCTATCAAAGTTTGCCCAAACAGTCGTGGTTTATGGTTATCTATGCAGTTCTTTGACTGTACTCCTGTGCTTGAGGCCTATAAATACCCTGAGAGATGGTATCATGCGATAGGGTTTAGTTTTAGGGCTGGGCATACTGGTTTTTATGAGACAAGTAAATGGAGACTGTCATTTTGAAGATTTCAGGGTTCAGACTTGTATAGGTTGTGAACATGAATGTTATTAAAATAATCAGCCTTTTTTCCTTTATAATGAAGGATGAAATGGCTAAAAATTAAACTACTAGTTGTTTATTTTTTTTGCATTAACCGTTCTTTAATCCGTGTTTTTTTTTGTTTTGTTTTTTAGTATTGCATTTTTTTGCCTTTTTAATGTACCACATTGGTAGGACTTAAATATCTTGTGAAATACATTACATATTTTTTTTCACACCTTCCTGAGTCATCATTAGTCTGCTTTTAAGCAGTCTTAAACTGAAAATTCTGCTGACTGATTGGTTTCCTGTCCCCATTATTGGTTTTGGCTCAGTTGTACATTGCCATCATGAATTAGCTATAAATAGTTAATCTGAGATAGACTGACTTGGAACCACAGATAAATATTCAGCATGGTACATAAGCAGATCTGTAGTCACCTTAATTCTGTTTTTTAGGCCTATTTTAAGCTTGGTATTTATGGATTTTGTTGAGTCTAATATGCAAGAGTAAGCTTTTACAATAATCCAGTACAAAAAAATAATAGTATTCAATTGGGTGTTCCACAGGGACGGGTACTCCACTCATGCTAATTTGTGTTGTTAATTGTTAATAAACAAGGCATTGAATAATCACAACGTTGTGAATGTGAAAATGCCTGGGCATTGTGCAAAGGTAAATCCCTGTTTTTCCCATTGACACGCCAATCTTGACTGGTCTAAGTGGCAGAAACCTTGTTTGCCGCATTACAAAGATTCTGCTGCAAGCCGTGGCCTGTTCATCCTGTGGAAATGGTGCTGGTTTACCTGTTTCCCACCACACCCTTGGTGATATCCCAGCTCAGGTTTCAAGCTGTCTGTCACACAAGCTAGTCGGTGACGTCCACTAGCCTTTTTCACCCAACCCCCCATATGTCAACAAAGGGACTGACCCTGGAGGCTGGCATTAATGACTGCTGGCAGGAACGTTAAGCCTTAGTGGACGCCCTCAGAAGAAAAGAATTTGTGTTACTGTTCAAGCCTTTTATCCCTTCTCTGCTTTTAGCCGAAAGTTGAGAATTTGTACACACTTGACGAATAAGATGCCAGCTTATGCATACTATGAGAAGGACTTTTTCCACAAGTGTTCTCTGGCAGAAGAAACAAAAGTTTCCGTAGTCTTGATTTGTTTAAAGTTAGAGCGCAGAATTTCTTAAGAGTTTATGTGGATTTGCTTGAGAATAAGAGTAGCAGCTTTGCACATTTAATGTTTACACTCATTCTTTGTTAGTAAAATGTGACTGATGTAGCATTGCACAGGGTTTTGTCCAATTAGATGCACTCTACAACAGGAATGACCCTCCCCCTGTGATTGGCCAGTAAGTAGCAATAGCTGTGTTGTAACTATTGCCTGTTTAAAAATAAGGATTGGGTGCTTCAATATGCCACACCCAACTGTGAATACAAAACCAGAAAGTCAGCAAAAAAGGTCACTTGGTGTGAACTTTCTAGTCAGTGTTTGATGTAGGACATAAAACGATATGGATTTTTTTCCATTACAATGCATAACAGTGTTTTTTCTCTTTTAGGTTTCATAGGTGAAGAAAAATAAGTTGGAAATGGAATTGCCAAATCATGCCAAACAATTGCTGCTGCAGCTAAACCAACAAAGAGCCAAAGGTTATCTGTGTGATGTGATCATAGTAGTAGAAAATGCCCTTTTTCGGGCCCACAAGAACATCCTGGCAGCCAGCAGCATCTATTTCAAATCCCTTATCCTTCATGACAACTTGATTAACCTCGACATGGACATGGTCAACCCGTCGGTTTTCCGGCAGGTTCTGGACTTCATTTATACTGGCAAGCTTTTGTCGTCTGATCAGTTCAGTGACCATAATTTCAATGCCCTTCTAACGGCAGCAAGCTACCTCCAACTTCATGACCTGGCTGCTCTCTGCAGGAAGAAGCTCAAGCGTAATGGGAGATCCCTTCTTAATAAACCAACCACACCTACCAATGGAAGAACGTCTAGGAACCAAAGGCTGTCCTCTACACCTGTAACTCCAAACCAAATGTCAGGGTTAAAAGACAGTGAGAAGACAAAGAGGCATGAGGAGCTACTCAAAGACGACTTGTCTGAGGACGAGATGTTTGTGAGAAACACCCACTGTGCAGCCTCAGCAAATTCGCTCAGTCCCTCAACGAGTAAGAATGGAAGCAATGGCAGTTGTGGCATGCAGGAACTTGGCCTAGACCTTTCCAAGAAAAGCCCCTCAGGGAGCACAGCCACTGAAGAAGTAAGTCCCAGCAGCATCCCACAAGGATCACCTCAGTCTGCCTCAGAATCCACAGCCAACAGTGCCTCATTTGATGATAACACCAACACGCAGAACCTCACCGCTGGAGAGCCCATGGAGCTGGGCGGAGGAGAATGCGAAGAAAGCCAACGGCCTCCGGACATCGAACAGCATAAAAGTTCCCGGCAGGTCACCCGGCAGAGGCGGAAGCCCAAGAGTAAAGGCAACAAGGGCGAAGATGCAGAACGAGGAACTTTACCCAACGGAGTTGCCAAAAGATTGAACGTGGCTGGGGAGAGGCTCCCTGGTGGAGGAAATGGCAATTCCGAAGTATCCTTCCAGTGTAAAGATGATGAGGAAGGTTTAGAGAATGGACAGGAGCAAAGTGAAGAGAGTGGACACAGCGAGAGTGAAGGTGGGCGGAATAGCGCCAATTACGTCTACCGCCAAGAAGGCTTTGAGCCTGCCCTTGGTGACAACCTTTATGTTTGCATCCCCTGTGGTAAAGGCTTCCCGAGCTCCGAGGAACTGAATGCCCACGTGGAGACCCACACAGAGGAAGAGTTGTACATCAAAGAGGAGGATGATGATTCCTATCCAAAGGAAGATGAAGTAGAAGCGGAAGACTTGTCTTCACAAATAACCCATGTCCATGGCACAGAGTCGCGTCGCTTCAGCTGCTCGGTCTGCAACAAGAGCTACAAAGATCCGGCCACTCTTCGACAACATGAGAAGACCCACTGGCTCACCCGTCCCTTCCCCTGCAACATCTGTGGCAAGATGTTCACCCAACGCGGCACCATGACCCGCCACATGCGCAGCCACCTGGGGCTGAAGCCATTCGCCTGCGAGGAGTGCGGCATGCGCTTTACCCGCCAGTACCGGCTCACGGAGCACATGCGGGTTCACTCAGGTGAGAAGCCGTACGAATGTCAGCTATGTGGGGGCAAATTTACCCAGCAGCGTAACCTCATTAGCCACCTACGAATGCATACCTCCCCGTCATAAGCCAAAGACAACTTGAACAGGAGACCCTCAGCAAAAAGAGTCAATGCACACCTCTTCCTTTTGAAGTACACTGCAAGGAGCCGATAACCCAAAGCAGGATTCTCTTCTGCTGTTAATTACAGGAGGAGCCTTTCAAACAACGAGCCCCAACAATGGAAAGAATAAACCAATCGGTATGAGTTTATGGGCATATGATTTTTTTTTTCTTTTTGAATTTTGCTGTGAATGTAAAACAGGGGTACTAATGCTGTTGTATGATTCCTTGGGATATTGTGACCACTCTCAACCACTGCAATCCATGCATTGCTTTCACGAGTCCATGTGGTCTGTCTGATTGTTTAGGGTTTTGGGTGTCCCAGAAATATTCCTTCTTTCCATTCTTGGTCCTTGATAAATTATGACTCTCGAGAGTTCTGGTGGTATATTTTATGTAAAACTCTCAGCAAGGTTTGAGCTTGTACTGACCAATTTATTCTATACACAAAGGTTCTAATTCTTTGAAGTGTCTCCTAAGGATCTCAAAGATAGTGTTTTCAGACATGCAAGATGGCTTGTCTGTCATCATTTAAGTGGTGTTTCATAAAAGCTTTGTGCATCCAACCAAACATTTCCCAGTATACCTACTCTGCACATCACATCCATTGGCTTAATTCTAGGTGTAGCTGGAAAACAGGGTCTTTGTAAGTTTTGTACTGTGGTTGATGATTCGGTGATCAGATTTAGCATGGATTTACCATAATGTACCCTGCTCCTACATCTGGATGCAAGCCAATGGCAAAGTGGTGACGAGAGGCCATGGGTGTCTTTTTTGTCGTTTACTCACATAGTATATTGGGGTTTACTCTCAAAGAAAAGCCAAACTTAAAGGTACTTGTTTTTAGATTTCTTTAGATAACTTATTGGTATGCTTCTGTGAATGTTTTAACTGGAAGTTGTTTCTTTTATTTCTTTGGGATCAGAGAGGGTTGGGTTGGTTTGGGTGATGGGTTGGGCAGGGTTCATTTTAGTGATATTGAACTTCAGAAATTCTGTCGGTACTGTTATTTTTCACTTTTTTGATTACGTATTTTCCCTTCACTGAACAAGGCGAGTCCGTAAGGCTTAATTAAGAACAATACATTAATTGGAACTATGGAGGTCTCTGAATATAGATGTCTAAAGTTTGCTGAGGCTTTCAAAGTAGTTGTAACCTGCCCATCAACAAAGGTTTTAAGTTTTTAAAGCATTAATGTAGAGAATAGCTTCTTTGGGCGCATGTATTTAAGGTATTGAGAGTTTTATGTCAGAGAAATCCAAAGAGAAATTTAATACTGAGGAGAATGGCTTACCAACAAACGTTTCCTGTAGAATATCCCTACCAAAGTTTTTAGATTGCATTGCAGGAGGTAAGGATGTACTTTTGTCTTTTAGTTCTTGACGAAGAGCAGTGTAGTGGGATGTTAGTTTGTACTTGACATTTTACTAAAAACCAATGAACTTCTGGTGGTTGGTGGGCCTCTGGCTTTCCATTTTTTTGAAGTTTACAGTAGTTTTTCAAGAGTGTCTTTTGGATTCTTTCTTTGTCTGCAGAGAGACTTTGAAGAACTTCAGAAGGACTAATTTATTTTAGTTCAGACCAAGAGAAAACCACATAGCAATTGTCGTAGGTTCTTGTGTTACATGTTGACCACACTTGGAAAGCTTACTGAATAAGGAGGAATTGATGCACTGGATTGCTTATTAGCCATCAGCCCCAAATAAAACCTTGTTCTAAAACCATGCTAAATTACATGGCGTCAAGTAAAAACCATTATCATTTACTCATTCGTGGTATTATGTAAAGTATGCATGTTGAAAAGAATTTAAGGTTATTCAAAATGCTGGTAATTGTGTTGGGTGAATGTTACATGATCAGTGTTGGGTAGATGCTGATGGATATATTTATAGTTCAGTGCTGAATTCTTTGCTGCCATCTTCAATTCATAACTCTGTTACGGATTAATTATTTCGCCAATCCCAGTGTATCACATTCCATGAGTAATTCTTAGTAGGGCTGGACGATTAATCGAATGTGATTGTCATGCGCATTGTGATAGTAATGCCGGTTCTGTAATCAGCAGGAAATCATCATCACGTGCTTTCAGATGGAGCAGAATTTACTACACATAGCCGTAGTTCACTGACAAGTTATGCAAAAAAATCGCAGACAATTTTATTGCGCGATCCTGAAATCGTTTGCGATAATGACAGCTGTTTGCATAGCTTCTCAGTGAACTACGGCTCTGTGTAGTAAATGCTGCTCCATCTGAAAGCATGTGAAAATACCACGTTTAATAACATATTTTTACTCCAAACTCACTTCATAACGTCAGTTGAGTGTTTGATTGAGTTTGGTCTTTATCATCTTAGTCCATTATGCCACGTTTTGCGGTGTGGGAGGAAAATACTATATACATATATACATTATATTAATAAACTGTATATTGAATTTGATATGTAAAAGCATCTTAATACATTAAGTACAGAACCGTGCTTCACTGAAAGATACGCATGACAATCGCAGCTTCTGTCGAATCGCGATCTCGATTCCATTTCGATTTATCGTGCAGCCCTAATTCGTAGCCTTCTTAATTTAAAAATCTTAATGGCATTCCTTTTTTTTGGGATATTTTTTCTGGTTCTTTCTCCAAAGTCTTGTGTTTGGGCTTGCTAATGATGAACTTTGGGGTGCAGCTATAGTCGTGTTAACGGAGTAGTGTTTACAGACGCCTTTTTCCTGGAATTCTTTCGGTCTTTAATTTGCCTGCTCAAACTTTGTTTTTTCATTGATTTTTAAAGTCGTCTCCATCAGTTATTCAAGTCAGTATACTGAAGACTTGTGCAACTCATTCCATTTACACACAGTATTCATGGGATTTCAGCATAGCACCAAAGCTAACCAAAATAGCCAGTTATATTTAACTTTAACCCAATGCAAGTAACCAAAATGTCTTATTTTCTAAGTTGTGCACATCTTGGATGTTAGATTTTGTTTTGTTACAGTATAAGTGCGCTCTGGCGTTGATACACACCTCAACTCAGGAGACTTTTAAAATATTTTTTGTTGTCAAACGTACTGAACAGGACTCCAGGAAAAGGTTCCCATTGATATCTTGCTAATTTACAAGCACTTAATTTGAATACCATCAAAAAATTATGTCTTGGGTGATACGAGGCTCTGTCGTTGATTCCAGCATTTGAGACTATAGCTGAGAGAACTGGGAGAGCGGAAAAATGAATGACAAAGTTTCAAACTGTGACAATGTTTCTACTTCAAAGCTTCAGGGATAGTTCTGCATATTTTGAAATGCGGAGCTTTCGACTACATTTGTAAGACTGTCAATTTCTGTATTTTATTGATGAAAAGCAAAACACTAGTTTCCTACGAAATAGATTTTATGAGCGTGTTCCCATTTCAAAACGCCTTCAAAAAAACAAAAAAAACGAAGCCAGAGATGTACATGGAAGAGTTTCTTTTAAGTTCTAGAGTGTTTATGAACAAAAAAAAAGAAAGAAAAAAGAACAAGCATTCTAGTAAGCGCAAAATGTATAAACTAATAAGATGAAAGCTCATACCCAAATTTTCAGACTATTTTCTAAACCAAAGCACATTTTGAATGATTGATTGATTGATTGACAGCTTGTCTGACATTTAAAGATACTTGTGTATAATATCTCATTGTTTACAAACTCTTTACAGTCATAGACCTCAGGTGAGGAGAGGCCAGTTTGGACCTGCTTCTGTGTAGGTCACCGTGTTTAAATGAATCGTAACTGTGTGTCTTACCCTGTGAACGTAGCCGCATGCTTTTGATTTGGATGGGCTGCTACTTTTATTGCTCTGCGATTGGCCCTTTAAGATGTGCCGAGACATCCCTTCTGAAAATCATGTTGTTGACATCATTATTTTTATGAATCTGCTGCTTTTCTTTTTTCGTTTTTTAAAAATGTAAATATGCATGAATAAAACTACATACACATTTACCTCAAAGTAACTTTTTAGAACTTGCTGCATATATATGAATATATATAAATATAAATAAATATATTTTATTTTTTTATTTTTTTGAGTTATCTCTCTCTTAGTTTATTTTAGTTTTTAAAAAATGTGTTGTATGTATTCTGAGCTGCCTGTTTTTTTTTGTCCGCAAAAGAAGCAACTTAAAAACCGACTGGCCTCTCCTCCATCTACATTGGTGCAAACACTTACTGACAGTGTTCACTTTTTTTTTTTATCAAATGTCTATTGACAGTCTTTACTTTTTTTTTTTTTTTATCAAATGTCTATTGTCAGTGATGAATGTATTTATTTGTTTGATCCTGTTTTCACTTTTTAAGCGTTCACTTTGGGTGAGACGTCATGTCTTCAGGGTCTGATGTATTCTGTTGTAGTAAGCTGAGAGATAAATTTTTAAAAATGACACAAGACATAGATCATTTTCAAACCTGTGAAGACGTAGACATGAGGAATGTATTTCTCCATGAAGTGTCCATCATAAAGGATGTATCCCACATCGTTTTTGTAATCTTATCTCACTCAGCGCATGCATGTGCTCTGGATCATGTGTTCCCTGTCACAGACTCTTGAAGGCTGTTTGTCGATTTTGAAATGTTCTCTGTCTGTACGCCTCTGCCCGCCGATACAGGAAGGGACCTTTTAGAATTGTGTCAAAGGCATTCAAGGTTGTGTTTTCTGTACTGAAAGCTGCCGTGTTGTTGCACGCTGCGATTCAAGGCTGCCGGTCGATTCGGTTTTTTTCTCTAAAGGAGTTTTATTTGCAAATGCCCAACAGAGCCAAAGGTTTTTCCTAAGAAACACTCACATCTCCTCATTTTTTCACTGTAGGATCACATCTTTTTAAGCTTTATAAAATGCACTTTCTAAGTTCTCACTGAGGTCCTTTACGCAGGACTTTTACATCTTATCAGTTATTTACAGATTTACTTGAGTTCTGAAGCTTTAAGTAAATGCAAAGATTAAAACTCACACTTGTTTGCTGCTAATGTGTAGTTTTGTCCGATTCTACATATCCCGGATAGTATTATATGTTGTTTTTGTTGAACGTTGCCTCTTGTCAACATAACTGGTAAGTGTTAAGGACCTCAAGTTACCAAACCAACCCAAACTAACTAAACCAAAGCCAGATTTACAAGCACGTGCATAGCAGGTGGGCATGTTTCCCATATGTTTTTAGTTAAACGCCATATTGCATTGCTAGCCTGTCCACCATACGTTCTAATTTAGCATTCCAATAACTTTACATGCTGATTAATATATATTTTCATTCTGAATGAGAGCAGGACGTCAGACTAGAGAGACATTTGGAGGAAAACAGACATCGTCACCAGTAGGAGCATTAGTTTAGCACACTTGTGAATGAAGACAAGTTGCTCTTGACGAATATTAGTTAGAATTACTGTCATGTTTTTGGTTAGCCTTGAACATGTTGCATGGACAACACGGCGGTTTCGCGTTCCTCAGAGAGCTTGTATTCAGGTCAGAGCTACATGTAGCATGCAGCTCGCATTCTGTCTCATGTGAATAAAACACAGTGTACAGAGCTCATCTCACGTTCACAGTCTTAATGTACAGCTACGAGAAGTCATTTTAGAATCTTTTCATTAAAATCTTGATCAAAAAAACACTGGGTTCTCTGTGTCCTTGTGTGTTTGAGTTCCTTCGTGTTCTTTTGCTTTTATGACTTACAGTGGAAGTTTTCCTTCTTTTCCTTTAAGATCACTGTGAAAGAATTGCTTTTGACCTTGTCTGTGTAAAGTTACGATCCAATCCAATCTTGACCATGCAAAGCCAGAAAACTCTGTTCAGCAAAGTCTATGCAATGATGCAGGAAAATGACTAATTTGGACAACTTCATAGCACACTTTTAAGGAAAAATCCTTAGTGCTTTAACAAAAAAAAAAGTGGGATGGTATCCCATTTTTTTTGTGCCCTCAAAGTGCCCCATTTACTTCCATTGTTTAAAATTGGCATGCCAAAATGAAACTTGTGTGATTAAAAATGCCCCATTTACTTTAATTGTTTGCTTTAATGCTTTGTTTTGCCTTTAAAATTGGTGCAATATTTTTGTGATATAATCACTTTTTGACTTTTATGCAACTATTTTGACCATGCAAAGCAAGGAAAATCTTACTTTAGCAAGATCCACGCAGTGATGCAGGATAATGACTTTTTACATAGATGAAAAATCCAAACACTAGAAGTTCATCTGCTTAAAACAGTAGTCTCAAATGACAATTTGGACAAATGCATACTTGAATTTTCTTAAGAAACAATCCATGTAAGTGCAACATTTGCATTGTCTTTTCATGCCCTCAAAGTGCCCCATTTACTTCAATGCATTATTTTGCTTTATGTACTTTTCAAAACAAGACTTGTGTGATGGAATCGCTTTTTGACCTTGTTTATGCAAAATTGTAATCCAGTATTTCAACTGTTTTGTTTCAAATTAGCATGATCTATGCAGTGATGCATGAAAATGATTGTATAGTAAATATGCAAGTGATGAATAACTAATACGTAAAACTGCCTGAGACAGCAGTCTTAAATGATGATTTGGTTTTAAAACTGGAGCAGGAAATTAGACTTGTGTTAGAATAAATGTTTGACCTTTTTTGTACAATTATGATCCAATATTTCAATCTTGATCATGCAAAGCCAGAAAACTCTGTAACTTCAACATTATCCATACAATGATTCAGAAAATCCAAGCAGGAATTAGGCAGATGACGAATAACTAGAAGTTCAACTGCATAAAACAGAAGTGTTGTATGTTGTTTTGGACTATACATATATACAGTGGGTACGGAAAGTATTCAGACCCCCTTAAATTTGTCACTCTTTGTTATATTGCAGCCATTTGCTAAAATCATTTATTTAGCAAATGGCTGCAATATAACAAAGAGTGAAAAATTTAAGGGGGTCTGAATACTTTCCGGACCCACTGTATATATATATATATATATATACATTTTTTTTTAAAGAAGAATCCATGTAAGTGCTTTAACAAAAATATGCAGTACCTCATCTTTTTGTTCCCTCAAAGTGCCCCATTTACGTCCATTATAAGTTTGCTGTAATGCATTGTTTTTTTAATACACTTAAAATTGGTGCGAAAATGAGACGTGTGTGATTAAAATCACTTTTTTAATTTGTTTATAAAAATTTGTAACTGAATATTTAAACTGTCTTGACCATGCAAAGTCTGGTCCAAAAAAAAAAAAGAGAGATGCAGGAAAATAACTACATAGGAGAAAAAATCCATAGACAGGAATTATGCATGTGTCAGATAACTGGTTTATTTATTAATTATTTAAAATTCGTATTTTCAGGAAGATTCAATGTAAGTGCTTTAAAAAAAATATGTGGTACTCCGCTTTTGTGCCCTCAAAGTGCCCCATTTACTTCCATTGCAAGTTAACTTCAGTGCACTGCACAATGTATTAATTTATATGCGTCATTCACTGAACTGAGGGATGAATTGAAATGATTTTCTGTTGATTGTAGTTCCAGGCTCTATTCACACTTAAAGCAGCTGCACTTGAGTTTCCGCACCATCCAGAGGCGAATGCTGCGGGACCGGGGGGTCACCGATGATTAATGACGAAAGGGCGAGAGAGGGAATCGGGGCCCCTCCCCCCAACCGGGCTCTAACGTGCCGTGGCACAAGGGGTCCGTCTGCCATCTGGGAGCCCCTCTCGGAGCTTCACCAATCAGAGCGGGCGGCTCACTCAGGCTTGCCAGTGTATGTCAAGAGGCCAGCGTGCACCTCCCTACCCTGGGGGAAAAGAGGGCTGGCATTTTTATGGTCCTTGTGTGGCTGATTCTACGGGGCCATTAAGCCCCGCCTCAAGTGGTGTCACATGCCAAACGACCCTGAATGGGGTCAGTTTCAGGCACAATGAGTTGTATGTTGATGCCGCCTCCCCCCGCTCGCCCCGTCTACTAAGTATAGATTAACTATAGACACATCTGCGAGGAGGCAAAATCACATGCAGATCTTGCAGGAAGCCCTTAAATGCATGAAAGGCCTTTCAGCGTCTAATGCCCATGATCGCGGCATCTGCTGTCCGATGCTAATTTGAATTCAAAAACTGGTTAAGGCGAGCAGGACTGTTGCTGTTGGTCGTAGTTTGGGTTGGTGATTTGAACAAACTTCTACGATGTGGTATCGCAAGCTAATAAGGCCTATCTGGAGACTTGGGCCAGTAAGAAACCACAGCCACATGTTAAAACTACTCAGAACACCTTAGCCACCACATAGCAACATGCTAAAAAAATCATTCAGAACACCAAAGCAACCATATAGCAACAGGCTAAAAGCAATTTCGAATACCTTTGCATCGACATGCTAAAAACAACCCAGAATACCATACAGTAGCCATGATACCATACCAAAATCAACTGCACACATCTTGTATATAAAGGGTTTGTTGAACTTTAGTGTCAATTTTGTTCTTTTATTCTGTATGATGTGCTCGTTTAGTGTTTGTTCTCATTTAAGTGTTATTTATTTGAACGTTTGGTGAAGATCATTGTGTTAAATGTTTGTTCTAGTTTAGTGTTATGTATTTGAATGTTTGTTTATTTGAACATTTGGTGAAGAGTTTAGCATTGTTTAACAATGCTAAACTCTTCTTGTTTAGCATTGCGTTAAAGGTTTGTTCTTTTTGTTTAGTGTTATTCATTTGAATGTTTGTTTATTTGAACGTTTGTTGAAGAGCGTTGCATTGAGCATTTGTTCTTGGTTTGTGTTATTTGAACTTTTGGTGAAGATCATCGTGTTAAAAGTTTGTTCTTTTTGTTTAGTATTTTTTATTTGAATCTTTGTTTATTTGAACGTTTGGTGAAGATCGTTGCGTTGACAATTTGTTCTAGTTTAGTTATTTATTTGAACGTCACATTGAACGTCAAATTGAATATTTGTTCTCATTAAGTGATATTTATTTGAACATTTGGTGAAGTGTTGCATTGAGTGTTTTTTTCCTAGTTTCATGTTATTTGAATGTTTATTGGAACGTTTGGTGAAGATCATTGTGTTAAAAGTTTGTTCCTTTTGTTTAGTGTTATTTATTGGAACATTTGGTGAAGAGCATCACATTGAATGTTTGTTCTTGTTGTTTTAGTGTTATTTATTTGAATGTTTGATGAAGAACGTGACGTTGAACATTTCTCGGTTAAGTGATATTTCTTTGAGCGTTTGTTCTCGGCGGTTTGCACCAGGTGTCTGTTCAGCAGTACAGCAGCTGCCCCTCCAACCCTGGATTAATGCAGGACAGAGATGGGGGGGATACACACGAGCCCGTCCCGTCCGGCAGAATCCAGTCTATTCTTCTCTTTCTTTCATTCATTCATTCATTCTTTCTTACTTTCTTTCTTTCATTGGGCTGAATGCAATGGCACAGACTGCCAGGCTGACAGAGCAACGGCCCTACAGGTGGTGGGCACTGCGCGAGTTTAGCATATTGATCCTTTCACATGGACTCGTACAGCAGCCTCTCAGAGAGAGAAAGACGCTCTATTTACACTGTGCCATGGCGCTTCACAAAACAGGCTTTAGGGCAACACATAATGGGCTCCTTTGCCTGAGCTTGAAGGGCCACAAAGGACAGGGAGAAGAAAAAAAGGTTTAATGTGAAATTCTGATGCTTTTTTTTCTTTTTCTTTATTTTTCATCACACATGATGATGCTAGACTGAGTAATTCAAAGGTACAGTGGATTTTTGAAAGATGCAGGATGCTGAAATTGGTGCCATGACCTGTAAGAAAATTAGTTTGGATCATATATGAAGATGTATAAATGCCAAGTGTGAGGTTTGCATATTTATTAAAAAAACTGATAATTGTGAATTGATCTTATTTTCCTAATCTGCTTAAATATTTTTGATATATTGGTTTGGGAATCCACTTCATTTTTAACATTATTTTTATTTTACTTTACATAATTTATTTTATAAATGCTGGAAACGGTCAAATAAATCAACTATTATATTATACAATAATATACAATAATTTATTTCCATTGAAAAAAAAAATATTTTCTATAGTTTATATATTAGTCTTAGTTTTTTAAAATGCAAACT